>NC_056739.1:1954280060-1954502560 GCF_019279795.1 Protopterus annectens
AGTTTCCATTTATCTATCTTAGAAAAATGCCATTTTGCAGCACATTCTGAAAGTCTGATTACATGTAGGACAAACCTTGTTTTCATGCTTATAGCCACACCTCTTACAATACATGATTAAAACTCTGTAAACCCACTGGCCTCCATCTCAGACAGCCATGCCTCTTTCCCATACCTACAACTTTTACAATACAGCTGGTGTTTACATCTCATCTGACTCATGTTTTCTCTCGCATTAATTTTTTTCTAACTGTGCAGTAGTAATTTCACTTGCTTTGTACACATGCATGGCAGACATTCTGATAAAATTATTTGTGGTATCAGTAATGATAAAATATGACAAGCAGGGTTTATCTGTTATGGGAGATTCATGCAACTTACAAAATTCATAGTCTCTGTCTCTATTGCTCAATTTAGTAACAAGCATGTGCAGTCTCCACTGGACCATGAGCTAATATAAAGAATGAAAAACAACAATAAAAAGGCAAGTTCTGTTTAATCTGAGCATAAACTGACCTGCTCTACATTTCTTCTCTTCAAGAAAAGCAAAAGAGGATATTTATGGTTTCAACCTCAGCAAAATGCAAGGATGTAGTACTTATTTCTATGTACAGGTAAGTATATTGATTTGGTCAGCCTTTTCAGGCATGACCAGGCCTAGATGGCATACCAAACCAAGTCAGTTTTCTGCTAATTCACCTGCAGTGAGGAATGCATTTTTTATCCAGACCTTCCAGATTTTAACCAGTTTTCTTTGTAACATAAAAAAATGTTGTTGGCTACATTTAAGTCATATTTCCAATAAGTCCAAATACAGAACCTCTGAAAAGCAAATATCTTCACATGTACCACTTTAGCTCTGAAAGGTATGTCTTCACTTTTGAGAATGTCATGTCAGGGACCTTGACAATTTAATAAATAACAGATGGGGTCTCACCTATAAGAGGTCTATGTAACAACTGAATTCTTTGGAAGAACTGTATACCAGAGGACAAGCAAATCACTTTAGCAAACTCAGACAATGCTACACAAGCACAAACCTGACAGTACACCTCTTAACACACACTAAAATAGGACATATGTGGATAATTTATAATAGTGCAATTTCATTCCTTGAAAGAGAACTACCTGCACAAACCTAAATCCTAATTACAGGCACAAGTATACACAAAAGTGCTTCAGGTTAAAGAAGTGAATGTTTGACTAAGAAAATTAGCTACTGAAATTCAGCTACAGAATAACATGTTCAGACCTCCTTTCAATCAAATTCAAAAACAGAAATTGAATGCAGATGAAGTAAAGTATAGTTGTGTACACTTACCATAAATATAGATGTTCGAGTGTATTCACTGTTGCAGTCATCACATTTGGGTTATCCCTGCCAGGGTAGCCCTCAGTTGGCCCACATACCAGAGGTTTAGTATTTCTGCATCGGTTGCTGTCACTCCAGGACTGACGTCAGGTCGTCAGTGGCATAAAAACAGGAAGCCGATGCCATTGCATCAGTTTTTCTTGCCCCCAACTGTTAGGAGCCCCCAATAGGCAGCTAGGTTATGGTGGAAGAACACCACCAGTAGAAAGTAAATACAAAAAATTCCTTGTAAGGAGAGAGAGAGAGAGAGAGAGAGAGAGAGAGAGAGAGAGAGAGAGAAAGAGAGAGAAAGAGATAAGACAAGGGGGATGGAGGGAGGGAAACCAGGACTGCAACAGTGAATACACTCGAACATCTACATTTATGGTAAGTGTACACAACTGTACTATGTTCTCCGTGTTTCACTGTTGCAGTCATCACATTTGGGTTGATTCTCAAAGCTGAAGAAAAGGGTGAAGGCAGTCAAGAAGACTGGGGGCTGGCTATGATGCCCTGCAAGATGGCAATGCCAAAGCCTGCCCTGGATTTAGAGAAGACAGGCAGGTGGTAATGCTTGGTGAAGGTATGAACATGATGTCCATGTTACAGCCTCCAGGATGCCCGTGGTGGGGACCCCTCTGAGGAAAGCTGCAGAGGTGGAGGTTGCTCTGGTGGAATGTGTCCACCCCCTTGGGGGGAGGTTTTCCGTGCTGTTTGTAGCAGAAATGGATGCAGTGTGCTATCCATTTGGAAATTGTTTGTTTGAATATGGCCTTGCCCTCTGCTCCTGCAGCGAAGCTGACTAGCAATTGATCAGTCTTTCTAAAAAGATTTAGTCCTGTCTAGGTGGAATCTGAGCTGTCTATGCACGTCTAGAGAGTGCAGAATCCATTCCCCCTTGTTTTGTGGGATAGCAAAAAAGGTGGGCAAATTAACAGATTGGTTGAGAGCCACACTGGACACCACTTTTGGCATGAAGTATGGGTTAGCCCTGAGGGAGACCCTATCAGCATGGAAAATGATGAATGGCTCTACAGCCATAAGTGCTTGTAGCTCTGATACTCTTCTAGCTGAAATGATGGCCAGAAGCAAGGCCGTCTTCCAAGAGAGAAATGTTAACTCTGCTGAAGCTGCAGGTTCAAAGGGGGGCAGGGTGAGCTTTCCCAACACAAAGTTTAGGTCCCAAGCTGGGGTAGGAGCTCTTCTGGGTGGCCTCCAAGTTGTTAGCCCCTCTTAGAAACTGTTTGAAGAAAGGGTGCGAGAAAAGAGGTGGCTCTATGCTGAAATGAGCTGAGATGGCAGAGGCATAAATTTTAATAGAAGAGAAGAGTAGACCCTTGTGTAGTAGCTCTACCAGGTAATCCAGGATGAGAGGGAGGGAGGGTTGTGCAGTTCCAGCTCACAGCCTGGATCCAGGTGCAAAACCTTTTCCACTTGTCAGTATAAGATTTTCTAATGCTGGGACGTCTGGCCTCACGTATAACAACTAGAACATGTTTGCTTAAACTGGCAGCTTATGGAGAGGTCAGGGAATAAGCCAGGCTGCCAGATTGAGGTTCTGCAATTGGGGATGCATGAATTCTCCATTCCGCAGCAGTGGGTACCAGGGCTGGCGTGGCCAGTCTGGGGCAATCAGGAGTGTCCTCGGTTTTACCTCCCTTATTTTGAGCAATACCCTTGAAATGAGTGGTAGAGGGGGAAATGCATAGACCGAGAGGTTTACCCACTGGAAGGATACAGCATCCACTTTCAAGGCCTTGCTGTGAGGTCCCCCGGTGCAGAATTTGCTGAGCTGATGATTGGAGCGAGAGGCAAAGAGGTTTACCTTTGGGGTGCCCCATTTCTGGGTTACAAGAATGAATGTTCTTTGGTCTAGCTGCCACTCGTGTGGGTCTAGCAGGTTTCTGCTTAAGGTGTCTGCCAGAGAGTTTAGAGAGCCTGGTAGGAATTGTGCTAACAGGTGTAGTTGCATGGCTGAGGCCGTGTGCCAAAGTGTCATGGCGAGCCTGCACAGGGGATAACAGTGAGTCCCTCCCCTGCTTGCTGATGTACCACATCACAGTGATGTTGTCTGTTTTGATCAGTAGAGGCCCCGGGAAGAGTAGGGGTCTGAAAGCTGTCAAGGTGTGCTAAACTGCTAACATCTCTTTTTGGTTGATATGCAGATGTATTTGATTTGGGCTCCACTGGCCCTGAATGCACCTGCCGTCCTGGTGTGCACCCCAGGCATAGTCGGATGAGTCTGTGGTGAGGGTCTGAGTGGCGTGGAGTTGACATAAGGTAAGTCCCTTGTTGTGGTAGCATGCTGTTGCCCACCAAAGGAAATCGCTCCTTAGACAAGGTATCACTGGTATAAGACTTTACAGGTCTTGAGAGTTCTGACACCAAAGGCTTTTTAAGTACCATTGTAGTTTCCTCATATGCAGTCTGGCATATGGAATGAGTAGAATGCAAGAAGCCATGAACCCTAGAGCTTGCAGGATTTTCCTTGCGGATAACTGGGTCCTGGTGGCTAGTTGAGAGGTTTGTTTTTCTGGTGTAAGGAATGCCATCTGGGATGCTGTGTCCAGGCTTGCTCCCAAGAATACAATTTTTTGTGTGGGTACTAGTTTGGATTTTTTTTCATTGATAGTATACCCCAGGGAGGTCAGTAGGTCCTTTACAAAGGTCAGGTGCTTTAGCAGCTTTTCCAGACTATCTGCCTGAATCAGGCAGTCGTCTAAGTAGGAGTTAATTGGAATATTTCTTTGTCTGCAAAAAGCAATGGCGGGAGCCAGACATTTTGTAAAAACTCTGGGAGCAATGGATAAGCCAAAGAGAAGCGCAGAGAACTGAAAGTGCAGTGATCCTGCTCTGAAACGTAGGTATTTCCTGCAGGATTCCCTCATTGGGATGTGCAGGTAGGCCTCGTTTAGGTCTAGGGTGGATAACCAAGCATCCTTGGAAAGCATAGGAAGAAGCTGCTGGAGGGTGAGTATTTTGAATTTTGGTATCACCAGAAAGGTGTTTAGAATGGATAGATAGAGGATGGGGCGCCATGTGCCCTCTTTCCTGGGTACCAGGAAGAGTCTGGAGTAGAAACCTTGGCCTATCTGTTCTGCAGGAACATGTTCTATTGCCCTCATAGAGAGGAGGGAAAGGACTTGCTTTTTGGCCTCTGGGGGAAGATCTGGGAACCCTTTTGGGGTTGGGGGAAGATCTGGGAACCCTTTTGGGGTTGGCAGAGTGTGGAAGTAAAATCTGTATCCCTGGGACACTATGTTAAGGACCCAGCGGTCGTTGGTGATGCTGGCCCAGTTGCTTGCGTGGAAAGAGAGTTTTCCTCCTAGGGGCAAGTGGAGGTGGGCAGAGAGAGGGGGTGGAAGTGTAAAGTCTTTGTGAGCTCTTACCATAAGAGAGTGGCTTTGCACTCTCTGGTTTTGAAGAGGAGGAACTCCATTGCTTAGATCTCTGCATTCCCTGGGGCTGTTGTCGGGGGGGGCCTGCTTCCCCTGAGTCTGGGCTGAGCTGACCTGGGGCGCAGGAAAGGACCAGTGCTTGGGGGGGCAATGCCTACTAAACCTCGATGGCTGGACCTGTAAGAAGTCTTTAACTGTCTGCATAGATTTAGCTTTTTCTTCAATCTTTTTTAAGAGCTCTTATGCCTTGGTGCCAAATAAGTTGTTTTTGTGCAAGAGTGCGTCCAGTAATTTGGATTTGACATGGTCTGGCAAGGTCTGTTCCTTAAGCCAAGCATGCCTTCTAAGTACAGAACCAGTGACTGCTGCCCTGCATGATGCTTCTAGGGCGTCAAAACCACATTATAAGGTGTGCTTAGTTACTTGACTTGCAGAATGCATTAATTCTTGTAACTCTCTATTTTCTGCACAAGCAGGGAAAGAAGATATTTTTTGTTTAAGGAGTTCCATGGTATGTTGCTGATATTTCAGCATATGGAACTGACAATTTAATGCTCTAATAGCAAGAGTAGCAGAGGTGTACACTTTTTTTTACCCCATCTGTCTAATACTCGGGAATCCCTATCTGAGGGGGAGGGATTCTTAGCTTAAGTTGCTTTGATTCCTTTAGGTCCTTGAGAGATAACCTTGGGGTCAGCAGCAAGATTTTTGAAAAGAAATTTGTGAGAGTCGGGACTCTATAGTACCGGTCAGGTTTCCTGGGAGCAGGAGGAAGGGTGTCAGGGGTCAGAATGGATTCCATAAAAACATCATCCACAACATCCAGGACAGGAGGAATGGCCAGAGGTCTGTGCTGTGGAAGATCTAAGAATTCCCAGAGTCTCTTTTTTGACTGAGGATAGTCCTGACATTCCCAATGGAAATGCTCCCTTAAAGTATGTAAAGGAAAAGTCCTCAGGTGGAGAGGCTGAAGGGATGGATTCCTCTGCATCAGAATCCTCATAAGCAGAGATGGGTTGCAAATCTTCATATTCAGATGCATCAGAGCCCTTTCAGATAAAACTACTGGGAAAAAGTCTCTTTTTCTTTTGGAAGGGGTAGCCTGGCTTCCCTTGATGAGCATTATAAGGTCGTCCGCCATTTTAAGCATTTGAGAATGAGGCAAGGATGCGGGCGCCTGAGCTTGTGTCATCGTTTTTTTTTGGGTATGGTGCATACCCTGGGCCTTAGAATCTCGGTAGTTTTCGAAAGAACTGTAGACACGACAGAAGTAGTCAGTCTGTGTCGAGTATCGGTTGTACGAAGTACTTCCTTGGAAGCCGGTGCCTGTCAGCGGCTTCGGACCCATCCAAGGTAGAGACATCCACAGGATCCTTTGTCGAAGAAGAGTTTCGAGGCATTCCGTACTCCGAAACGGTCTCTGTAGTGGCCTGCGAATCCACAGAAGTGGGCATCAGGTGTTGCGAAAGCACCTCACTGAGGACCGGAGAACTGACGACTAGCTTAACGGAAGCGTCATCGGCAGTTTTGGACCTGTGCGGTCTGTCTCTGTCTTTATCCTTACGTTTTTTCAGAAGATCAGTTGTCGGACGGCTTACCAAAGCCATATCGGAATTTGTGGACCGAGAGCGAAAATATCTAGCTACAATAAGGGTCCGATGACGTATTGTTCTGCCATTGAACAAAGCACAGAAGCGAGGGGGGGGGGACCTCGTGGTCTGGGCCTAAACAAGTGATGCAGTAGGAATGAAAGTCTCAGTGTGGTATTTGCTTTCCACAGGCGAGACAATTGTTAACTTTCTCTGACATCGGTTAGAGCAAGAAAAAAGGATTCCCAATGGGGTACTCGGCTTTAGAAAACTTCAACTTCAGTTTGGAAATGAAAACTCAGGTAGCGGCCGACCGGCACTTGTGCTAACTGCTTCTGATTCGGGCTCTTCAGCAAGAAAGACTGATGTAATGGCATCGGCTGCCTGTTTTTACAGCACTGACGACCTGACGTCAGTCCTGGAGTGACAGCAACCGACGCAGAAATACTAAGCCTCTGGTATTCGGGCCAACTGAGGGTTACCCTGGTATTTACTGCTCAAAAATACATCATTGCTGTTACAGAATGAGATCACAACTTATGCACACAATTATCTGAGCAAGAAATGTTTTTACAGAGGAAAAAAGAAGTTATGTACTTACCATAACGTTCCATGTGAGTTGTTCATCTCGCCTTCATTCTTACACATGGATTTGGAGTAGCTAGAGGCCAGGTCCCTATCCCATGATGCTCTCTGTCCTACCTCAGATCTAGTTTGCTGATCCCAGCATGTAAGATATAAAACCTAACATATACTCCAACCGGAGTAAGAAGTCACAGAACAAGACCAACCAGACCCCAAGTCTACTCGTTCGACGAGACAATGGAGGGGAAAGATGGGTGGAAATGTAAGAATGAAGTTGTTCAATCTCACCGTTCATTCTTACACATGGGTAGCGTCCCAAACACCCTAACCCTGGGTGGCTCAGGGGAGTATATTCCTGAGGACAGTGGAACCAAAGGTAGCCCTGTCCACTTTGTAATGAGTGATAAAGGTATGCGGCTTAGACCAAGTGGCAGCTGCACATACAGTGTCTAAAGGCAATCGAGCCGCATAAGCAGAAGTGTAAACAGCTCTAGTGGAATGCGCTTTCACACCATGCTCTAATGGTTGGTTCGCTGAGGAGTATGCAAATTTAATGCAGTCAGTTAACCATTTGGAAAGGGTAACTTTAGAGACTGGTAGCATTTACTTAGTGTCAGCATGAGAGACAGAGTTGTTCAGATTTTCCAAATTCCTTTGTCCTGTCCAAATAGAATCTCAATTGTCTGTGAACATCAAGTTTATGCAACATGTACTCCAACTTATTAGAATGGTTACTGAAAAAGGTTGGAAGTTCGATAGTTTGATTCAGGTTAGTCTCGGAACACACCTTTGGAACGAATGAAGGATTAGCCCTCAGTGATACTCTGTCAGGGTGAAACACCAAATATGGGGGTTTGATAGATAGGGCTTAAAGCTCAGACACTCTACGTGCTGAGGTAATGGCCACCATGAAAATAGTTTTCCAAGAAAGAAACTTTAAATGGCAGGATGATGCAGGCTCAAAGGGGGGGGGGGGGTAATCCGTGACAGCACAAAATTTAGATGCCAGGGAGTAAAAGGTGGTCTAAAAGGCAGCCTAAGACGAATGGTACCCTTTAAGAAGGCCCTACATAACCTGTGTGAGACATCAAGTTAGAACCTTCAGCTCCGAGGTGAAAATTCGAAATTGCAGCCAATTGAACTCTTACAGTGGCAGCTGCAGCACCTTCATGAAAAAGCTTAGATAGGAATTCCAGAATACTAGCAATCGGGGCAACGTAAGGATCAATGTTATTCTGGGAGGCCCAAAAAACAAATTGCTTCCATTAACTGGCATACAACTTTCTACTGGAAGCTTTATGCGGAGATACAACATTATGCTGTACCTCTGAAGAAAAGTCGTGTGACCTGACTAGGTTGGGAATCGGAGCAGCCAAGCTGTCAGTCCGAGGGAACGAAGGGAGGGATGGAGGGCCCCTGACGGATGCGTCAGCAGGTCTGGAACTGGGTCCAGAATCCAAGGTTCCTCCAGTTGATAGAGTTGAAGGAAGGGAAACCAAATCTGTTGAGGCCAAAAAGGGGCTATTAAGATTACAGTTCTTCCCAGGCTTTTGGCTTTCTGTAAGAATTTCGGAATCAGGGGTGTTGATGGAAAGGCATATAGGAGTCCCGGGGGCCAATCGTGTACAAGCGAGTCCCTTGGGCTGTCCCCTGGAGGGGGATTCAGGGTAAAATAGCTTTTGCATTTGGCATTCATAGGGGATGCAAACAGGTTACAGCAAGGCTGGCCCCATCTGCGGAAAATCATAACCGCAGCCTCGTCTTTGAGAGACCACTCGTGCGGTAACAGAATGGCTCTGCTTAGTTTGTTCGCGATTATGTTGGATTTCCCCAGAATATGCATTGCTATCAGAAAGCGCCTGGTGGATACCGCTCGCTGCCAAATTCTCAAGGCCTCTCGACACAGAGGGTAAGACTTGGTTCCCCCTTGCTTGTTGAATTACCAGACCACAGACATATTGTCTGTAACTCAATCGTCCCTAGAGGAAGAGAGTTGTGGAAGTCCTGCAACATCAAAAGCACCACTCTCAGCTCCAGAACACGATGTGCAACTGACTTGTCTCCGACCAGGTGCCTTGGGCTGTTCTTCCCTGAAAAAGCCCCCCCCCCCCCCCATCAGAGAAGCGTCCGTGGTTCACCATGGCTGATAGTGGGGGAGAAGCAAATGGTCAACCTACTGCAACCTGGTGGCTGGTCAACCACCAGCGAAGATCCTTCTTGCAAGAGTCTGTAATCATGATTAAGAATTCCATCAGAAGTTGTTGGTAAGACCACTGGGTGAAGAGTAACCATTGAAGAATCCTCATGTGCATACATCCCAGAGGAACTGCTATGAGCGTAGCTGCCATGGTACCTGGTAGTTTCAATACTTGAGAGGCCGGTACTTATTTTCTCTGCAAAATGTCTGATACCTGGTTTCAAAGAGTGGCTATTCTGTCCAGGGGCAATTTTACTGTGGCGGTGGTGGTGTCTAATTCTGCTCCGATAAAGGAGATACGCTGTGATGGCGACAACACAGGCTTGTCGAAATTTATAGTTATACCTGAGAGCAGAGACTGAGAGTGTGATCTCTGGAGAGAATTAGTTGATGCCTGGAGGTGGCGGTAAGGAGCCAGTTGTCCAGATACGGAAACACTTTGAATCCTAGACGCCTCGGGTGAGCCGTAACCACTGACATGCATTTGGTAGACACTCTGTGGGCTGTTGTGAGTCCAAAGGGCAGTGCTCGGAATTATTAGTGACTGGCTCCCAGCCGGAAATGCAAATGATCTCTGGATGGTCTGCCCATTTTGATATGGCAGTTCGCATCCTTGAGATCTAGAGAGCACATCCAATCGCCCACTCCAAGGAACGGGAGGATCGACTGAAGCGTGACCATCTGGAACTTCTTCTTTACAAATGTGTTGAGTCTGCTGAGATCGAAGATAGGCCTCCAGTCCCCTGTCTTTGGAACTAAAAAGAATATGGAGTAAGTTCCAGATCCTTTCTGGTCTGCTTGGATTGGCTGGATGACTTTCCTGCAGCCTCTGGATTTCTATGGCTGCTTGATCCCTGAGACTGGGTGGAATGTCTGGGATTTTCTTTCGAACAGGTGGGGTTTCTAAGAATGGGATGATGTAACCTCTGGTAATAATGCTTTGTACCCTAGAATCTCTTGTAATTCCTAGCTAGGCGTCCGGATACAAAGCCAAGCGACCCCCAACTGCCTCCAGAGTAGGACAGTCGGGCCTCCTTTCCAAAGAACTGATCCCAGTCACCCTGGTTTTGCGGACCCCCCCTCTGCCGCCGGGGTGGCGTCTTCCATTATTACCCCCTCCTCTGCCCCTGGAGGGGGGTTCACTACGCGTGTTCTGGAAAGCTCCTTGCGACTTCCAGAACCACATTTTTCCACCTTTCTGCCTTTGGGGTATGGTCTGGTAGGGGTGGACAAATGGACTCCTACAGAAGATAGTCTTTCCATTTTGCTCACACCTAGTGAGAGTCTCCTTGACCTTGGGCCCAAAACGAGATGAGCCATCGAATGGGGTGTTGACAAAGGAAGACTTGAAGGCTTGCACAAAGGAGCATAAGCGCATCCAGGAATGTCTCCGAAGAGCTATTGCTGAACCCGCTGCTTGACTCGAACCATCGGCTGCATAGGAAATGAGCCACATGGATGAGTTAACTATTACATTAAGGGTATTAAGCAGGGCTGTCACCTTCTCAGAGACACCTCCATCTGTACTACCCTACAGAGCATCCCCAAGCTCTTTTAGATCATCTCTTTGAAGACGGGTAAAATGAGTCAAGTAGTTAAAAGATCGCACAGCAAAAGCCGCAGAACTAAAGATGCGTTTCCTGTACCTGTCCATCATCCTGGAATCTGTATTAGAAGGATTGACAGTAGAAGAGGTTTCGGACATCCTTTCTTGGTGGCCGCCGCCACCACCATGGCATAAACCAGAACTCCCTTAGTGAGGAACATCTTATCTTGGGGGGAGATGATGAACTTGTTAGGCCGCTGAGGGACCGGTTCCATAGTATCAGGAGACTCCCACACCCTTTGAGCAACCAATTCCATTAGTTCGAAGGGTGGAGTCACCCAGGAGGTGGAAGGCTAAGACCCAAAGGCCTTCAGAAGCACAGACTCATCCTCAGTAGGGCTAACGGACTGCCAGTCACCCCTCTGCTTAAGGATCTCCAGGATATCAGCAAAAGAGATATCCTACGAGGGGGACCGTGGGGACCCTTCTGACTCCTCTAAGTCGGTGTCTGATGTCAAAGACTCCTGCAGGGAGTCTAAATGCCTCCTCTTACAAAGTTTGTTCCTGGGAACCTCATTAGTGGGAGCTTCTGGTGAGGTCTCAGCAGAACAAGGGTCATCCAATGGGGTTACCTGAAGCTCTGGGTCTCGACGCTTCATGGGGACCAGCGATGTAGAGGTAGAAAGCGGCACTTTAGGGGAGGAGGAGGATGGCCCTGATGATCTGTGCGTCTTGCACGACATAACCTTCCTCATAGCATCGAAGGCTCCACTGCTCTGACCCAAGGAAGCTGCCGGTTCCGAAGAAGATGGGAACCTCCCCGGCACCAAGACAGTGGGCTCTGAGCCAGAGGAAGGAGCAGAGCTTATCCGTGCCGACACTCCGAGAGGAAGAGTTGGAACCGATGCATCGGTTCAACCCCCCCCCCCCCCCCCAGAGCCGACCAGAGAGTCTCGGCTCCCAGACTCTTCAAATGGCACCGAAGAAGTCAGAGTTGACAGAGCCGATGGCACTGGAACAGGCCTCGGCTCCAAACGCGCCACAATCATCAGATCCTCCTCCCCCAGCTCTGAAGGCCTGGCTCGGCTCGGAGGGGGGAGTAGTCACAGCAGGTGCGATGGTCTTAGGCTCTGAAATTGGTTGGGTCGAAGCCGATAATAATTTGACCAGTGCTGGGTTCTCGAGAAGCCTCTGCACCACCTGGTCCACATCCACATCAGAGAAGGCTCTCGAAGAATGAGTTGAAGGAGCCAAAGAAGCCACCAATTGAAGAAAAGGAGATCTTAAGGTTTCGAAGGACCAGCTCCAAGGCAGGGGACTGGCTCCGAAACACTGGCTAGGTGCACTGCTCTGAAGACTGTGGAGCCGGTGACTACACCTTCACAGCAAAGCTCGGAACCGATAACTTGGGCTCCTAGGAAGCTTTGGAGGACTTTGACCCCTTCGATGACTTGGAGGTCTGGTCAGCCTTGTCTAAGGACTCCTGAAAATCTGGCTTCAGTAACCCTCTATCTACCAACTTTCTTCTTCTTTCAAGCAAAAGCCGGCCACTGAAGGAATGGCAGATAGAGCAATTGTCCTGGAGGTGAACTGGCCCCAAGCAATAAACACAATTTACGTGGGAGTCAGTGATCGAAATTTTCTGCTCGCATTTTGGGCACTTTTTAAAAGCCTGATTTCTGTTTTTCCTTTTGATCAGCCATACTAAGAAGAAAAAAACAACAGTATGCACCAATCTGAACAATTATTTTACTGTAAAACAACAGCACACACACCGCAAACTCTAACTGTATAAAACCGCAAACTCTAACAACTGTAAAAAAGTTAAATCTAACTCTAATTTTTGAAAGGCTATCTAACTAACAAGCTAAATATACACAAACTAGCGAAAAGCTACTCTAAATCTTACTGTTAAAGAACCGTCTAAACACACGCTAATAGTTGGATAGGGAACTATTAATAACCAAGGCACGGCCAAAGGCCTAAGAGCAGCCGCTCTTAAAAGGAAGAATTCTCGTCAAATATAACAAAAACTGAGGTAAACAAAGGCTAACTAGCCCAACAAACAGTTTAAACAGAAAACTAGCCAGAAAGCTTAGCTATAAAGATATAATAGATTAGAAATTTTTTTCACAAACTGGTCCGAGCTTTCCAATGGCTTCCAATCTGTTGCAGCGGCAAACTAGATCTGAGGTAGGACATAGAGCATCATGGGATAGGGACCTGGCCTCAAGCTACTCTGAGATCTTCCACTAGTAAAGCGGCCGACTCGGAGTCAATAGATCGGCTCCGAACCCATGTGTAAGAATGAACGGCGAGATTGAACAACTTCACATTGAGGGTTTAACAAAAGAATAGAATGAAAAAGTAGGACAGTGAGAGATAAATGAATGTGGAAGTAGTAGGAGACACAGCAACACAACATGAAAGAATAAACCCCTTTATCATGGTTATAACTAAATTATGAACTGCATATTTTAAAAAAACAAAAACAAAGCCTAAATGCAGATGAACGTTTGACATATCAAACCATACCACGACCCTCCCTAATGGGCAGGTTTCTTCTTTCTTGTTAGAATTATCTTACGGTTGTCCTATGCATTCCTGAATGCCACCATTTCTGTCCCCAAGACCTCTATGAGAAAGCTGCTCCTACAATCTACTACCATTTCTGATGAGTCTGCATCTCTGATACCACACACTTTAGATCTTTAAAGCATACCATCTTCTTCTTGTAAATATTTTGAAAAATGGAAACCACTTGGACTTTGATCCTGAAATACATAGTCATGTACCCACCTCTAGATTCTTTCTTGAAGACAGTATTTTAAAGTTTCTCTCTTTGTAAGACCTCTGATGAAGACAGTCACCACTCTGCTGCCCGATTAACATTTATTCTACATCCTTGTCAAGATGATGGTTCCAAAACTATGCAGAACACTTTACATGTCATGTACGATGCTTGGTCCCTTCAAAAGTTTATGACACTGGTATGAAACATGCATTTAGCAGCAACAAAATGCATGTCTGTTCAAGACTCTGTGAGGTTAAGCTGAAGCACATGAGCAGAGGGTAATTTCTTCTGGCATTTTCAAGCTTAAAACTGCACATAAATTTCACAGTACTTAACTTTTGTAGACTTTGGTTATTTCAGTACCCCCCTTATTTTATCAAATTACAGTACATCTGGCTAAAGTTGCTGGCTTTATGTCTTAATCAATCAACGGCCTGTTAAAAGTAACTGTCTGCAACAGCTTCTATTGACGGCAAGTGTGAGTTTCACATTTGCATTAAATTACAGTTTCAGTTAAAACTGCTTACATTCTGTTTTTTAGTCAGCTGGATGTATGTGCGTTTAATAGAACCTCCTCCAGTTGGTTATACACACAGTGTTTTCCTTTCTTAGATTGCATCACCTTGTTGCTAATAATCCCGGTTAGGGGTCGCCATAGCAGAACTCCGGCCCGCTAACGATTGGCAGTAGATTTTGATGAATGCAGAGGTGCCAGCTCGACGTTCAACCTTCAACGAAGGCACGCCCATTTATGCATGTCTTTCGAACGCCCACCCAACCGCGGGGAGGACATGCAGACTCCACACAGAAGGCACTCCCCGCACTCCAGCCGAAAATCGAACGGGAAAACCTCTTGCTGTGAGGCAACAACATTACCGCTGCACCACCGTGGCATACCCCAGCTTTTACAGATTACACCTTTAATTAGACTAGAATGTTTCTGTTGTTTTTATAGTCAGGATATAAACTTGCTGACAGAAGTGGTTATTCAGTGGCAGGGAACAATTTGCTGCTGTTCCTGAGGTGTGGACTTTAGAGTTAGGACTCCAGCCAATGAATAGATTTCAGGTATTTCCCCCCAGCTTGACACTGGGTGATAGCATTCAGCACAGTGCCATGCATTGCTGTATTCAACAAACACAGGCACTTTTACTTTCAAATTCTCTCTTAGGCCTTGGTTAACTCTAATTCCCAATTACAGATGTATAAATCGCAGAGTTAAGCAGTGGCACATCAGTTGTTGTTGTCTCTTTCGGCTTTTTCCCGGTTAGGGGTCGCCACAGCGGAACTCCGGTCCGCTAATGATTGGCAGTAGATTTTTACGTGCCGAGTTGCCAGCCCTGACGCACAACCTTCAACGAAGGTACGCCCATTCACGCATGTCTCCACGCAGAAGACGCTCTAGCTGAGAATCAAACCGGACAGCGCCTTACTGTGAGGTGACAACGCTACCACAGGACCACCACCGCAGTCGTGCAGGTCTAAAAACAATCTCATTGCTAGTCTAGACCAAATTACTTACTGCCTGCCTGGTTTTGGTGCTGAACGTTTTATCTGTGTTTATTAGTTACCCAAATCTATACCTCAACTAGGAGCGAAACACTGTTATAGTCTCCTAGTTTGGCCAACTGGACTTCTAGCTGGGCTACACTAGAATATGGATGGCATATGGTTAACGTAGTGCTCAAGATATCAAATCTCCATCTACTACTTTTCTTGAACAGATACTTAAACCCAGGAAAGAAAAAGTTGCATTCTCTTATTCTTCCCGGTCATGCCACGAACCCTGACCAAGATAGGATTTGTGCAATAAGAATAGGGAGGTGCATCATCAAGAGCATGAAAGTGACCAGTGGAGTTGCACAGGGATCTGTACTGGGACCCACGCTGTTTGGAATCAACTTTTCAGTTCTCCACTTATCAAATGAGTATCTTAGATTAAAGTTTGTGAATGATTATAAGCAGAAAGTACTCTTAGTAGTCCCCCCACCTAGGAAAAAAAAAATATATATATATATATATATATATATATATATATATATATATATATATATACATATATATACATACATATATATACATACATACATACACACACACACATATACATACATACACATATACACACACACACACACACACTAACATGAGATTACATTTGTCAACAGCTGATGTATTAAAAATAGCCTCAAGCTCAATGACAAAAAAGTGCAACACTGTAGCATTTGGCAAGTAGCCCTCAGCTCCAGCTTACAGTAGATATCACACAACTTCACAACTAAAAGGTCGTAATAGACCTAAGCACATGAGTGAACAGCCCCCTTACATTTGATCATGCTGCAACAGTGACAAGTAATCTTTTTAATCTTGCACTATTCATAGCATAGCAAAAGGTATTTCATCCAGATTAAAAGATGACTTTCTCACCTCCTTATACTCCGCTTTGATTACATCCATCACGGAGTGCAATGCCCACTTTGGGATGAACCTTACTAAGCATATCACACAACTGGAAAGATCTCAGATGTTTAGAATGTTAGATTAGGTGCCTAAACAGGTCACTTTACCCCTACACTCTGTTTCATATACAACCCTTAGGGAGACCTGTGTCTTGTTTATTTGGCTACAACTAATCCAGTACAGAACACACAGCTCAACAGTAACCAGTCCAGCTAACACTATGTCCAGAAACCTAAATCTACTCCAATAGATAAATCAGACTAAGAAAAGTGGGACATAGTTGTTATGTAGTGACTATTCTGGAACAAACTTCCTTGTCCAGGTTAAGCAGCATGACACACTGTAGGTTTTAAAAAGGTGCAGGCCAATTGGATGGGTACTCATAAATATGACTGGCCTGGCTCATCTTGAAATGACTGGCAAGGGCAAGGAGTCAGTACTGCCAAGGTGGAATGGCCTTAGGACTCGGCTGACTCTCAACTCCTATGATCCATATGCCTTAAGTTTATGACACTAGTATGAAAAACAAAACAAATCTAGCAATAACAAGTGTATGACAATATGCTTGACATAGTTTCTCTTCATCCTTTCTCGTAACTCCCAACACGCTTTTTTTTTTTAAATAAATACAACTTCTTTCCTCTAATGAGAATTGACTTGCTTCAGCCCAGGAAATAAACACGGATTACCCCAATATACAGGTTGCCTGGCTTAGAGATGGACTAGCAAAGAAAGTAGTGGCATCTTTAAATAATTGCCTTTTTTTTCAATAAGGCATACAATGGTAAATGGCATAGGATCATAGGGGATTACTAGGCTATTGACCCAGAGATCATTTTAAGCCTAACCATTTTCAACCCAATGTAATACTGCAGAGGTACTACCCAATACCTAAAATTGAATTTAGTGAGGACTGCCCATATCCAGGAGGGTTGTGAGGGTTATCCCCGGTAAGAATTAAGGGTGCCCCATCAACTCATCCAGGTTCCTCTTGAACAGTGTCAGAGGTGTTCTGTTTCACATGAGCTGGTAGCCTGTTCCAAAGACGTGGCAGGCATTGGGAGATAAATAGGACATGATGGAGGGACAGATTTACGTCGCAGGTCATATTTAAGTCCTTGGATTGGGTAGCCCTAGACCCATTTGATTTACAAATATGTAGCAAGTTCATTGGGTTTGGGTTTTGGGTTGCTCTGTACAGTCAGGCATAAGTCTCCCTTAAGAAGTCTATATGCTATGGAGTACAGTGACAGGGATTTTAGTCTGTCCGTGTAAGGCACATGCTGGAGACCCTTGATGATCTTTGTTAGAAATCTCGGAGGCCTCTCTAATTGCTGTAGGTGTTTAGTATGGTACAAACCAAATGGGGCATTTATAATCAATTATGGGCTGGATAAGTGCCAAGTATATGGGGGGGTTTACAACTTTTGCTCTCGAGGTAATGCTTTTACTAATCAAGTGAGCTATGTGAATAGCTTTTCTTACAATGGTAGAAATGTGGTGGTCCAGGTTAAGGTCACAGTCAACCTGTGATTCCAGGACCCTAACCACTTCATGGGTACTTGGGGTATTGTTATTGATTTGATGGTGTGAAGGGACATTGTTTGTGCCGAATGGAATGATGATGCATTTCTTTGCATTCAGTTTGACACCGTGACTAATACACCAGTCGTTGGTTTGTGCGGGACCACCCTGGAGTATACAGACATCATTTGGGGGACTCCGTGATTGAACTAGTTTGCAGTTATCTGCAAACTTGGTCAGCCACAACCCTTTAGTTTTGACCTGAACTTCTAAGGCGTATACACCAAACAGTAAGGGGCCCAGCACTGACCCCTGTGGCAGCCCACTAGCAACAGGTCTGCTGGTTGATGTGAAGTCACCCACTTTGATAGTGTGTGTCCAGTTTGTGAGCCAGTTGGCAACACATCTTACAACAAAGGGGTTTACATTCAGTTTGCCAAGTTTATCATTAATGCCTTTGCCAAGTAGAGGTATGCTGTGTGCACAGATTTGCCCTCATCAATGGCCTTGGTCACACTTTCAAAGAAATCCACCAGATTTAACAGGCAGGATCTGCCCTTCACAAAGCTAAATTGGGTAGGATCCAGGGTTTGGAGGTCACCTGTGTCTTTATTTATAAGGTCCATAATGATATGTTCCATTGCCTTACAGATGAGGCTGGTCAGACTTATGGGTCTGCAATTCCCCGGGTCTGATGCTAGGTCACCTTTGTGGAGGGGAATAACTAACTGTTCTCCATTCCACAGGAACAAAGCTTGTGGTTAGGCTATGATTGAAAAGGGTACTTTGTGGTGATGCTAGTTCATGTTTTAGCCTGTTCAGAAGACAGTCTAGGATGTAATCTGGTCCCATAGAGGCTGTGTTCTTTGCCTTGGACAGAGCTTTCAGGACCTGCTCTTCGGATATGGAAGGTGGGGGGGTGGTTGGGAGATGGTTTATAACAAGTAAGGCGGCGTTAAGGGAGTGAAATATTTGTCAAACCTATCCACTAGCAGGCTTGCCATCTCTGTGGGGGGTCAGTGTGCGATACCATTGGCTACCAGTTCTGCACATGCTTGGGTCCTGCCCTTTAGGTTACATACATTGCTGTAAAAGGCCTTACGGTTATCCTTGGCAGCACTTGCTAGGTTTCTCTCAAAGGAGCTCCTGGAAGATTTGATAAGTTCTCTTATTTGCCTGTTAAGGCTGAGGAGGGTGCTTTTCCATTGTTGGGTCCTTGTCTTAGTTTTCTTAGGCAGCAACTTTTAGAGTTTATTATTGAAGAGTTTGTTGATGCCTGAAGTCCACCATGGTAGCTTGATTTTATTTGGGACTCTGACTTTGATTCTATCTGGTACAGCGGAGTTTATACACTTATGCAAGTGATTGTAAAGGGCTTTAGTGTAAGCTTCAGCATAGTTACCACTTTCAGCTTGGGGTGGGTCTTGGAATGCATTTATATATTCACCTAAGATGGTGCAGTTTGTCTTGGTGATGTTATTTAGTCAGATTCCACCCTTTGTAAGTTCTGGCATTAGTGTCAGTTTGAAGTTGACTGATTTGTGGTCATTTTTAACAAATGACGTCCGACAGTTTTTTCGTCTTCAGAGTACAGAATGTGTGGTTATAGGTTCATAGGTTGGTACTAGGCTATCGGCCCTAGGGGATATACAAGCCTAGCCATAACACTTCCCTGGCTATTTCTTCCCAAACTAACTATTTACTTCCCAAACAACTGCAAAATACAGTCTTCCATGCTCACTCATAAGTGGACAATCCCAACAGAAATGGCACACGTCCTACCTGCCAGATAGTCCATCAACAATTCACGTGTGGTGCATTTTCACACCTGGGGTGCAGTTAGCAAATATAAAAACAGTTAAGGCACTACTGTGCTAACTTCTCATTGACTCATTCAGAGCATTTTTTCATACAAAATAAAGCAATTTTCACATGATACAGATAAAACTAAGTATAAAAGGACCACATCAAAATCAAAACTAAATAACTAAATGCAAATGTGCAGAAAGTTCCAAGGCAACAGACCACAGAATCAATAAACCACTCCATTTACCAGAATAAAGGCAAGTAAAAAGTTGAGCAAATGCTTTAATCCCCTGAAATGGTGTAAAGGAACTTCATCAAAACAAAATTCATTCCATAAACACCTCATTGTTTAAATACCTTCCTCAAACCCGTGGTGTTAATGGAAAGAATTTTGGATGAAGTTCCCATACACCATTTCAGGGGATTAAAAGCATTTGCTCAACTTTTTACTTGTCTTTATTATTTTGATAAATAAAAAAAGAGTGGTTACTGAGTCCGTGGTCCAGCGCCTTACAACTTTCTGCACACCTATGTTTTTGGAGAAAACAAGTATACTTGCTATAAAAATAATTTGTTTGTTCTTACCTTTTCTTGCAGCCGCTTCTTTCCTCAGTTTCCTCAATTTTTCTACAGCACGCAGAATGTCCACGACCCTCTTAGTATCTGCTTGCTTTTTTCTTACTTCAGACAAAACACGATCTGCAGTAGCTTTAAGCTCTCTCTCCTACAAAATAAAAAGGATTCAAATATTAAATTTGCATTCCGAGTTTCACAAAATAGTCTTGTGACTACAGGTTAAAATACTATTTGGTTTCACATCCCTTATTAAAGAAAAGATAAGGAACAAAACCAGCACCAAATGTTAAAAAAAATGCAGCCTTCTACAGGGTAGAAGCAGGAGACAAAATGGTTACAAATACAAAGTCCCAGGGATTTTAGCCAGTCCAATGACAAAGTCAAGTCATAAACCAAGACTGCAAACAAGGTAGACTAACGAATGGATTTCAGCTTCTGAGAGGAGGCTGGATAAGCACACCCACCTTCCAGTGAGTAGGAGAATGGGTTACCTCAACTACCAGAACCAAGATGCTATCCTCCAAAAAAAGAGTAAAATCCCATAATTGGAGGAACTCCCTGGTCAGCCTCAGTAAAAACTGAGATCCCTCATAAAATCCTCCTAATCTAGTTACGAAAACAAAATCGCCACTGTTTCTAAAGACAACCACAAAGCATTCTATAGCTATGTCAAGAATCTCAATGGCAACACTCAGATCTGCTCTGAGTTACAGCACAGTGGCACTAAATATACAGAACCAACTGATACTGCCAACATCCTGGCAGATAACTCAGTGCTAACTATACCCCCCTCTCACCCGCTGAAGGGCCCATCTCTATAACGGAAGAATGCAAAATTCCTGTAATCACAGCTGCACAGGTAAAAACCACACTCTCCAAAGCCAAGAACACAACATCCATGGGACCTGACAACATCCCAGGCTGCGTTCTACAAGAACTACAGAACGAACTGGCACCCCACCTAAGTACCATGTTCAATCATAGCCTCACCTCAGGCTTTCTGCCCAATGAATGGCACACAGCGACGGTTATCCCACTTCAAAGGTGGATCCACCACAGACCCCTGGAACTACCGTCCCATTAGCCTGACGAGCCTGGTCTACAAGGCCATGGAACTTATAAACAAAGACATTGGTAATCTCCAAACTCTGGACCCCACCCAGTTCGGATTTGTAAAAGGCACATCATGTCTCCTAAACCTGACAGACTTCTTTGAAGCAGTCACCAAAGCCGTAGATGAGGTTAAGGTAATTCACATAGCCTATCTAGATCTCGCAAAGTCGAAAGCATCCCCACTCTGGAATTATTGATAAACTCACTAAAGCAGGTCCAAATCCCTATTTCACAAGATGTGTTGCCAACTGGCTCACTGACAGAACCCACACTGTGAAAGTAGCAGACTCCAAATCCAACTTCAGACCAGTGATAAGTGGAGTACCACAGGGTTCAGTCCTGGGTCCTCTCCTGTTTGGTACCTACTTCTCTGAAGTACAGACTAACACAGAAGTTCTTTGGACAATGAAGTTCGCAGATGACTACAAACTACGAGCCATAATCAAAACTCCTAATGATGTGGACATCCTACAAAAGGGCCTCACTGAGACAGATGCCTAGTGTCAAAGCCATGGCCTCAAGCTCAAAGTTAAAAAGTGCATTGTCATCCCTTTTGGTAAAAAACTCTGTACCCATGAACTACCACATAGGCGGTAGTCTATTTAACACCGAAAGTGTGATTGAGACCTTGGGACAGAGGTGGACAGTAGTCTCTCCCTTGATAATCACATTGCCACAGAAGTCAGGAAATTCTTCTGCCACATACTTCATCACAAAAGGTTTCTCATCCAGGAAAAAAAAAAAAGAGGTAATTGTTCCCCTCTACTCATCACTCAGACACATTATAGAGTACAATGCCCCTTTTGGTATGTACCTCACAAGACATCTACAACAACTGGAAAATATGCAGAAATACCTCACAAAGAGGATTACTGGCCTCAAACAGATGCCCTACGCAGACAGACTAAAAAAATTCCAGCTTTACTCTGTCACATATCGCCTACTCAGAGGCGATCTCTGCCTAACACAGAGGCGATCTCTGCCTAACACACAAAGCTATGTCAAACCCAAAGCTGTTGAACATGCTCCATTTAAAAAAATCCCAATCCCTCCGAGCTACATGCTCTAGGGACCTAAACCTTGTCACCACAATAAACAGAACATGCTGGAGGGATAGATTCCTGTCCCAGAGACTTCCCATACTCTGGAATAAACTACCTTTCTATATCAATCAAAGCTCCTCATTAGCACTCCAGAAAAATCTTGATGATTGGATGGGAAATAGGAAATTCACCCCGGGGATTACTTCTGTGGCTCTGCTCGACAGGGGCACAGGAAAATAATTTACTTGGGTGGCGAAAGCCAGGGTACCTTTTTGGCTAGGCTTATAGATGTCCTAGGGCCAATAGCATAGTACCTACCTTTGAACATATGAACCCCTACCTTCTTAACAAAAGATGGAAGTTCATTTTACAGGTCAGGTAGTGTTTGGCCAATATGGTGAACTGCTAGCAGCACAAAGCATTTGCTCTGCTTCCTATATAACTTAGCTCAGATGATTTTTTTTCCAATCGAAAAACCCAAATAAATCTTACTTTTTGAAAAAAAAAAAAAAAAAACGATCAAAAATTCTTACACTGAAGTTTATGAGGAGAAAAAAATGAGCTGGTCAGTCAATTTACCTATCAAACAACATACTGGAATACATGTACTACTTCGACATGAGCTATTCAAAACACACTTCTCATGAAATGTTAAAAAAAAATATCCAAGACTTTTCTTCTAAAATGGACAAACTGGGTAAGAAAATTTACATTACTGACTTGATAAAATGAGGTGCTTAAACAAAAACTCCAGATTTTGGACAAGAACAAGCTACAGCCATACATACACATATTATGTATATATATATATATATATATATATATATATATATATATATATATATATATATATATATATATATATATATATATATATATATATATATATATATATATATATATATATATACACACACACATATTATGTATATATATATATATATATATATATATATATATATATATATATATATATATATACACATATATAGATATATAAATATATATATACACACACATACATACACATATATATATATATATATATATATATATATATATATATATATATAAAACAAAAAACAAAACTGCAGTTCGTCAGCAACTTAAAGTACAGTTCTCAAGCTCGTAAAAACTAACCACTTTTCACGTACAGAAAAATAAAACGTTTAATAAAAAACAAAACAGACGTAAGCGCTTTCACGGACTGCCTGTCCGCTTCCTCAGACGTATAAACATACACATGCGTCAACCTTATATAGCACTAACATCAAAAAACTAATGGAATAATTAACAATTTAAAACAAGTCATTATTAATAATTACGTATTAAAACATATTGCCCAATAGCTACCTATCAAACTAAGTCAAGAAACAATCTCATTAAAACAGCATGGCAACAGCATATCAAACTACGTTAAAAAGCAATCTCATTAAAACAGCATAGTAACATTATATAACCTAGCCTCAAGTCCTGAACATCTAAATAAGTAAATAATCATTGCTATTGGACATAAATAAGAATCAAGAAGCATTACCTAAGAGGTCTGCCTTGTAGAATGGGTTTAAGGGGAACTGTTTCATTTAAACCACTTCCATGGTGTGCCCCCAATCTCAAAATCCATTTAACTTCCGCAGTTTCAGTTAGGTTAACTACATCCCCCAATCTTGGATTTTCTGGAACTATATGTAAGATTTGAAAAGAAAAAGTATGTGTAGAGTCAGTATTAATTATGTGTTTGGCAATAGCATTATACACTTCATTCCTACGTACACAATAGTAATGGTCACGAATTCTCTCCCTTAGTGTTCTGTTTGTTTTGCCAATATAGTAGCAAAAACAAACTTTACACTGTGCAACATATACCAAGTTCCTAGAATTACAAGTCCCTGAGCATCTAATGTTCCAAAGAACACCTGTATCGGGGTGTCTAAAGAACCTAGATTCATCTATGTATTGACACTGTGGGCATTCCATACATTTCTTGGTACCCAACTGCCAAATGGGGCAAACTTCTAGTGAGTTAGAGTTAGTGTAACAGATCTTTTGTTGCAACGTTTGGCAATTTTTATAGACAAAATGAGGGAAAGTACCCACTAGCTGCTTGGTACTGGCATCTGAGGTTAAAATATTCCAATTGTTGGAGACCAAATTTCTAATCTTATTAATGTTGCTACAATATGGGACAACAATGGAAACATTTTTATGAACCTGGGCTTTGTTAGCGGGTCGATCACTGTCACTAGGACCAAAATATGGTTTGGCCTTGTGTTTCCTATGATACACCATTTGTTCATTCACTGAATTAATCTCTCCTATATTATATCCTCTGCTCAAAAAGCCATTTTGTAACAGTCCCATTTCTTCCTTAAAAGTTTGATCATCACAACAAAGGCGTGATGCTCTCATGGCTTGTCCTTTAATGATGTTGGAAAAACAAGCCGGATTGTGCATACTTTGTCTATGCAAGTATGAAGGTTGGTAACAAGGTTTCCTAAACAGTTTAGTCTTAACAGTAGCATTTTCCACATATATATTAACATCCAAAAAATCAATGCTAAGATTCGAACATGTACCAGAAAACTTTAAGAACTGACACGTTGAATTAATATATCTGAAAAAATCAGAACTCACAAAGTTAGCATCATCTATCACAATAAACAAATCATCCACGAATCGTCTAAAGAACTTCATGGAAGGGTGGGAAACCAGGTGTTGTTGTTCCCAGGCAACCATGACCAGATTGGCATAGCTATTGGCACAGCTGGTGCCCATAGCTATGCCTCTGGCCTGTTTAAAATATCTGGTGTCAAATAGAAAAACATTATTGTCAAGCACAAGTTCTAGGAGGAAACATAAAAATTCAGCCTTGTCTGTTTGTAAAAAATTGTCTTTCGTCATCAAGTTAAACACCATTTCGATGCCAATAGAGTTCGGGATACACGTAAAAAGAGATTCGACATCCGCAGTCATAAAAACTGTCGAAGTTATGTAACCATATTCTGTCAAAGACTCAAAGTTCTCTCAAAAATTGTTCAGTATCTTTGAGCACATAAGTATACTGACTTAAAATCTGTTTAAGTTCATAGTCCAAGTACACAGAAATGGATTCAGTGGCCCATCCCGCACTTGCTACGATGGGTCGAAAAGGAGGTAATGAAGAATTCTTATGGATTTTGGGCAGACCATGAAGTCTGGGAACAACAGGGTGTGCCACTAAAAAATAATCAAATAGCTCTTGACTTATGCTGTTAATGTTCAAGCAGTCTTGTAATGCTGACTGAATTTGAGTAATAATATCTTTAATAATAATTAAATCAATTTCTATATATGCATCAGTATTAAGCATGGTCAACATTTCTCTTCTATAGTAAGAGCTATCAAGTACAACTACAGGTCCACCTTTGTCCGCCGGTCTAACTATAATGTCAGTATTATTCTTGATACTTTTTAAAGCTTCACGTTCATTTGTTGCTAAATTACTTTCATAGTCTGGATCAAAAAAACAACTGTCATTATAAACATCATTGTCCATAGCGTTTAAAAATACTTCCACATTAGGTGGTAAGCTGGGTGTATAATTACTTCTTTTTTTAAAAGTGGTGTTATGTGTCCCAGAATTATTACCTAAAGCTAATTTAAGGGCAACTTCTCGTGCAAAAAGCCTCAGAGCTACCAGCACTTCACTTTGATCAACACTCATTGATGGTATAAACTTTAAACCCTTATTCAGTAGACTAAGTTCTGCTGAAGAAAGAGTGTGTTTAGAAATATTCCACACTAGCTGTCGTTTGCCCACATTTTCTTCAATGTTAGTACCTGGTAATGAGGCGGTGCTTTCTTCCGTTTGACTCCTCTGGATACATCCATGTCTGTCGATTTTTTCCGCGCCGGCTTGTATGGCAGTGGAAAAGCCAAAGAGTCTCCACTGTGCTGGTTGTCAGTTATCAGCTTCCTTCTGACATCCAACAACGAACAGGAGTCCAGTACCACAAATAAAGTGCAACAGTCGATTTTTAATAACTTAAAAGCAAATAAAGGAGCGCTTTCGTCTGAGACACAGCCTTCTTCAGATGAAAGCACTGGTGCCAAAAATTTAGTTATATGCATGTTTTCTAATACAATAAACAGGTTACAGGTTTGGCATTATTGATTTAGTAAAAGAAAATAATTTTAGGGGAAGGGGTAATTTTAAAACTTTTTTGCTTAATTTAGAGCTTAAATGGCAACTTAGGCTGAGGGCGGATATACCACCAGGTCTAAATGAGTACATAAGCATTAAATCTATTTTAACAGCTAGAGCTGAATGTGTTCGATAAACAACAGCATGTAACACATGTTTAATTTTATACAATGTTTTTAAATTTCAAGTTTGTTGTTTATTATACTGATATATTTTAAGCAGAAAGCAAGCTGTTTGCAATTTAATATGTAATATTATGTAATATATTTTTCTTATTGAGAATTGATGTTTAGAATATCTCTTTAAAATTTATTGGAAAGGTTCATTGGTGAATTGATTGGTAATTATTGTATTAGAAAACATGCATATAACTAAATTTTTGGCACCAGTGCTTTCATCTGAAGAAGGCTGTCTCACAGACGAAAGCGCTCATTTATTTGCTTTTTAAGTTATTAAAAATCGACTGTTGCACTTTATTTGTGGTACTGGACTCCTGTTCGTTGTTAGATTTGGTATCAGTCATTTTTTGGTTGATTTTTTTTTTGTGTGTCTGTTACAATGCCAGGTTTTTGTGATATAAAAAAAATGAGACCACAATAAATCATTTCAAAACTTTTACCACCTTTAATGTGACTTACAACCTGTACAATTCAATTGAAAAACAAACAAATCTGTTAGGAGAAAATATAAAAAAAAAAAACATACAATAACTGGTTGTATAAGTGTGCACACCCTTAAACTAATACTTTGTTGTAGCACCTTTTCATTTAATTACAGCATTCAGTCTTCTTGGGTACACACCTGCCATCAATTAGAGAGAGACTGATTAACCCTAAATAATGTTCAGCTGTCCTAGTAAGATTTTCCTGACATTTACTCAGTTGCCTGTTACAGCAAAAGCCATGGTTTGCAGAGAGCTTACACAGCATCAAAGAGATCTCATTGCTGAAAGGTATCAGTCAGGAGAAGAGTACAAAAAAAATTTCCACAGCATTGGATATACCATGGAACACAGTGAAGACAGTCACCAAAAGCAGAGAAAATATGGGACAACAGTGAAAACTGATCAGGGAGGCTGTCAAGAGACATACAGCAACACTGAAGGAGTTGCAAAAATTTCTGGCAAGAACTGGTTGTATACTACATGCGACAACAATCTCCCATATTCTCCACGTCTGGACTATGGGGTAGGGTTGCAAGACGGAAACCTTTTCTTACACAGAAAAACATCCAAGCCTGGCTAATATTTGCAAAACAATACAAGTCTCCCAAAAGCATGTGGGAAAATGCTTTACGGTCAGATGAGACCAAGGCTGAACCTTTTGGCCACAATTCCAAAAGGTACGTTTAGAGCAAAAACAACACTTCGCATCACCAAAAGAACACCAACCCCACAGTGAAGCATGGTGGTGGGAGTATCAATTATTTCGGGTTTCTTTTCTTCAGCTGGAACTGGGGCTTTAGTCAAGGTGGAGGGAATCAGTTCCAAACACCAGTCACTTTTGGCCCAAAACCTTCAGGTATATGCTAGAAAGCTGAAGATGAAGAGGAATTTCACCTTTCAACACGACAATGACCCAAAGCATAAATCCAAATAAAAAAAAAAATGGCTTCACCAGAAGAAAATTAAAGTTTTGCAATGGCCCAGCCTGAGCCCAGACCTGAATCCAATAGAAAATCTATGGGGTGACCTGAAGAGAGCTGTGCACAAGAGATACCCTTTGCAATCTGACAGATTTGGAGCCCTTTTGCAAGGAAGAATCGGCAAATATTGCCAAGTCAAGATGTGCCATGCTGACAGTCTCCTACCCGAGAAGGCTGAATGCTGCAATTAAATCAAAAGGTGCTTCACCAAAGTATTAGTTTAAGGGTGTGCACACTTGCAACCAGCTTACTGTACGTTTTTTATTTTTTTTCCCCTAACAGATATGTTTTTCAATTGAATTGTACAAGTTATTGGTCACATTAAAGGTGGGAAAAGTTTTGAAATGATTTGTGGTCTCAGTTTTTTACATCACAAAAACCTGACATTTTAAACGGGTGTGTACACTTTTTACATCCACTGTATATACATACACAACACGGCATTAATCTATTGAGTTTATCCTTAAACAAACAAGTTCTTGGCAAACTAGGTTACCTTGAAAATAAATCAAGAACAAATACCAGGATATATGGGATATATATATATAATATAATATAGTGTATATTTATATATATATGATATACCAGGAGGACATGAGAAAGACAGCATGGTAAAATGTTTAATATCTTGGTTACCTAAAGCTGTAAATCTGCCAGCAAGCTCTCTTTCTGGTCTTGAGATAGCACACAGGTCTCGATTAACTCCTTACCTCCTAGATCTGCAACTGTTAACCTTTATCCTGACTAGAGAGAAATGTGCCTGGTCTAGTTTTCCTATAAATAGGTGACAAAAACATTAGGTTTGAAAATGATTATTCATCCACTGCGATAGCTAAAAGAAAAGCTTCTGCCCCATTACAAAAGTGTTTGAAGAAATCTGGCATCCAATCCCATGTGCTATTTCCAGCAAGGATAAGAATTTTCTTAAGGTCAAAAAAATTTTCAACACACTGGAAGATGCAATTTCTTGCATTCAAATTCTGGAGAACATAATGTATGGAGTGTTAAAACAGCACTGTCCAAGGCCAAGAATACAGCTTCTAAGGGACCTGACAATATTCATGGCTGTCTTCTACATGAACTACAGAGTGAACTGGTACCTCACCTGTGTGCCCAGTTCAATCACAGCCTCACCTCAGGCTTTGTCCCTACCAAATGGTGCACTGCTATAGTCATCCTTCTCCACAAAGGAGGGGTGACTACAGACCCTGGGAACTATCACCCCATTAGCCTGGCGAGTCTGATATGCAAAGGATATAGGGAATCTTCAAACTCTGGATCCCACACAGCTTGGTTTAGTGAAAGGTACATCATGCCTGCTCAACTTGGTCGACTCTTTTGAGTCAGTCATCAGAGCTGTGGATGAAGGCAAGGGGGTTCATACAGCCTACCTTGATCTGGCCAAGGTCTTTGATACCATTCCCCACTCAGGAATCATAGAAAAACTCACTAAGCTAGGCATCAACCCCTATATCACTAGGTGGGTTGCAAACAGATAGAACCCACAGTGTGAAAGTACCTGACTCCAAATCAAACTGCTGACTAGTCACGAGTGGAGTCCCACATGATTCAGTCCTGGGTCCTCTCCTGTTTGGTATCTACTTCTCTGAAGCGCAGGCCAACATGAAGGGACTCTTGTCACAGATGATTTCAAGTTGGGAGCTATTATTAACTCCCCAAGTGATGTTGCCATCCTACAGAAAGGCCTCACTGACACCAACGACTGGTGTCAGAACCATGGCTTTAAGCTCAGTGCCAAAAAATGTGTCATGCCCTTTGGGAAAAATTTGGTTCCCATGAATTACCACATCGATGGCAGTCCACTGAACCCAGAAGGCGTTATGAGAGATCTGGGAACACAGGTTGACAGCACCCTCTCTTTTGACCACCGCATTGCCACTGTGGTCAGAAAGTCCTTCTATGTGGCACATCTCATTACTAAGGGTTTTGCATCCAGGAAGAAAGAGGTCATTGTCTCCCTCTACTCTTCCCTCATTAGGCCAATCATAGAGTACAATGCCCTATTTGGCATGTACCTCACTAGACACCTGCAACAACTGGAGAGGCTGCAAGGCCTTAAACATTTGCCCTATATGGACAGACTCAAAACGGTCTCATATCGCCTACTTAAGAGGCGATCTCTGCATGACTTAAAAAGCCATGCCTGACCCAGCTCTGTCAGAAATGCTACATCTAAAGAAATCCGAATCTCTCTACACCATACGCTCCAGAGACCTCAACCTCATTACCACAATCATCAAAACAAGCTGGAGAGACAGGGTCATAACACAGAGACTGTCCATGCTATGGAATAGACTTCCCACACATGTTAAACGGAGCACCTCACTAGCCCTCTTCAAGACAAAGCTTGATGAGTGGATGGGAAATAGGAAATTCACCCCGGGGATCACTCCAGTGGCTCTACTAGACAGAGGCACTGGGAACTAAGGTCAGGTGGCACAATGCCAGGGTAATCCTATGGGCTAGGCTTGTAAAGGCTCCAGGGCCATTAGTCTAGTACACACCTATGAACCTATGGACTGGAGCATCATTTCACTAACAAGACGTGCAACTAGAAATGGCTGAAAGACTTCTGACAAAGCAAAGAAACTCAGGGGCAAGTATAACCACATACATATACATTTGACACACAATATTTTGAAGTATTATTTAAATGTTGTCCGAGTGTGTCATAAGACAAGGTTACAGTTCTTTTCTTCTCAAATATGGTTAAATTATAAGGTTGTCACAAGACAATTTGATTTAGTATAGTTCAGCAGACTTAACAGCATTTAAAAAAGTTACAACAGCCAGTCAATACTTATGTATGCCTTTAAATGCAACAAAAGTCTATAAACAGATCAATAAAATCCTTTTGACATAATACACATTAAGTGGTTTTCTAAATGGTACTTGCTGACAGCTTTGTTATGCTCTTTGCTGAATTAAACTGTTTTTTTATATGTAATTTATTATTTTCTGTTTTCTGCCCAGCATGCAAGAACACTGGAAGTTGGGCTGACATTTGTAAAATGACTGTCTCTGTCATTATGATAGGCAAAAACGGAAACAACCACCTGTCTGCGACTGTGCAATTGGAAATGTAAAATTTCTAGGTGGTCTGCTTTGTTTGATGCACTGCTTCCTTTGGCTGTTTTGGTCTACTTTGGTGGTGTGGGACAGTTAATTTACTTTATAACGGATGACATACCTGCTTAAGGATGCATTTGGTTTTGGTGTGGATTATGGATTTGGAGATTTGTTGATGCACAGGAGTTGTAAAACAATCCTTTGTTCACTCTGTTTACTTTGCAATCTGTGTTTGCAGACTACTGAATTACGAGCCAAATATGATTTCAGTTAACACTACAAAAGACATCACCTTGTTTCCCCTTGTGGCTCAAGCATAGGCTTGTTTGTTGCCGAGTGAGTATATGCATACATATGGTGTAGCATCAGGTCATGATGTAATATGTACTGCAAATTTTCTTTAAGCAGTAAAGCAGTAACATAGATAGAATACTTCATAAAATAGATTTTAAAAAAGGAAAAATAGGGGAAGGAAAGAGGGGGGCAACCACAGTAATTGTCCCTGTATTTATCTTTTTGATAGTCTTGACATAGAAGTTTGCAAGGGGTAACATGAGTAAACTAGTAAAATACAATGACAATTTTATTTCATATTGCAACAGTCCATAAAAACATATTATAAGGATTTGCTGTTGTGTGTTAGCTGGATGTTATAATTTTCTATTTGCATCACTTGTCTAGTTTTGCAGAGGTCAGATCCGGGACAGCATGTTTTGTGAGGACCATAACACTATTATCTGATAATTTACTAATTGGATCAGTTAGAAAGGGTCTGGGCATCCATGTGTATCTGCATTGACATACACATCTGTATGGAAGCAGACATGATTATGGAGGGTTTGCAAAACAGGACCATATATCTATACATTATTAATACACAGAAAGTACAGTTAGGACATTAGCTATATCCTCCAAGTATATAACAGTCAGCCAGCTTCCAAAGCTTCAGGACAAACTCCACATGCCCAAACTGTCATACAGCTCAAGTGAGCTGACTAAAAGATAAGTCTGGGAGAGAAGCCCTCCACAGCTTTACTGCCACTGAAGAGTACTCTCCTCTGGGACTCTCAAGGATTGACATTTGGCTTGTGCTTCCCTATGCTAAGCAGTACGTTTCCTTTTGGGTGGGGGCGGCTTCAATTTTCTTAATTTTGTTGTCTGGAGTGCTCATTTTTTTCTGTTAGTATAAAGTGGTGTACAGTAACTGAAAACACTTCTTTCTGTGGATAAATTGTTTATTTCACTTTTGTGGGGCTGACAGTGTTTTTTAAAGTGCTTTTTACATTGTTTTCTGTCAAAAAAGTAAAATTTGTTGACTAAGTGTTTAACCAGCAATTGCTGCTTGTCTTCCACTGGAAAGAGGCACCATTTTTGTCTTGACCATGGAACAGACTGCCGGTCCAACAGTCTGTCCCTCCAACCAGAAAAAGGAAAAAATAAGCAGCCTTTGCCACCACAACAGGCTTATCTCGAGCTGTCTGTCACTTTGTGTGTGGAAGATGCCCTGAAGCTTTGGAAGCTGGCCAGTTGTTACTGTCTTGGCAGGATATAACCCATACAGCTAAGGCTACTGCAGCAGTGATCAATGTGTCGAACATATGCGATACTGGATTCCACCTTACATGAAGTGATGGTGAAGAGACAATTGTGAGACTGTGTGATGCTAACCGTTTTAACATCACAGAAAGCTAGCTACCATTATATAAACTCAGCAAAGTTTCCATTACAGGATTGAAATAATTGATATTACATGGTTTTGGTGGAGATCATGTACTGGAGGGTCCGAGGATTGGGATACAACAAGCTGGCTATTTGCAAATGGTATACACTTCATGATGTTTATTTAGGTTCTAATGGAAATTGAGAAATATTTTTACATCATCTGATCATTTACAGGTTCGTAAGTGTTTACTAGGCAAACGAGCTTGGGAGATAAAACATTTACAAGCAGGGTCTGGGAGATGAACCATTTACAGTGTCCATTACAGACATAGGTGCCAAACCAGGGATCATTTTCCTGTTCCCCATCCAATTGTCACAGTTGCACTTGAATTGGGTTAGGAAGGATCTCTGCTTCACATGGATAGGAAGCCTGTTCCAGAGACAGGGTAATCTCTGGGATACATACCTGTCTCTTCAGTAGGTCCTATTTATATTGCAGGCAAGGTTTAATTCTTTAGAACAGGCAATTCTGGTGCTGCTTGTTTTGTGGATATGCAGGAGGTCCATCAGAGTGGGATCAGACAATGTCCTGTATGTCAGGTATAGATCTCCCCTCAAAAGCCTGTAGGAGACATAATACAGGGATAGGGCCTTCAGGCAGTCTGCAGAGGACATTTTACTTACTCCGTGTAATCTTTTAGTGAGGAACCTCTGTGTATGTCCCAATTGTTGGATATGCCTGGTTAGGTACCAAAAGGGGCACTGTACTCCATGACGGTTTGGCATTCATCAGACCTCAGTGGAACAATGACATCCTTGGATTAAATGCCATACCTTTGTTTAGAAGTTGCACAACACAGAATGATTTCTTCACTACTGCAGACACTTGAAGGTCAAAGGCTAAATTATGGTCGGTGTGTCCCCTCAAGTCCCTGACTACTGTGTCAACTCTAAGGGGTGTGTTGTCAAACATGATAGTTACTGGGGGGGGGGTGGCCTCCCAAAGGATATTATGCATTTCTTGGCATTCAGTTTTAGCTCATAGCTCTGACACCAGTTGTTTGTCTGTGTCAGCCCTTCCACATTGACACAATTGTTTTCCAGGGATACAATGACCACCCCATATTTGCAATCATCTGCAAATTTAGTCAGCCAGAGACCACTGACATTGACCTTGACTTCACAGAAGTAAATGCCAAAAAAGGAGTGGTCTAAGGACTGATCCCTGAGGGACTCTACTTGTGACTGGCCTCTTTGTACAGGTAGACTCCCCAATTCTAACTTCCTGGGTCCTGTCTGTGAGCCAGTTGGCTATCCACTGGGTGACATACAGGTTTGTACCAAACCTTTAGAGTTTGCCAACAATGTCCGAGTGGAGTATTGTGTCAACATGCCTTGGCCAGGTCAAGGTAGGCAGTTTGAACCATTTTGCCCTAATCCATTACTTTGGTGACCTTCTCAAAGAAGTCCACTAGACTGAGTAAGCATGAACTGCCCTTAACAAAACCAAACTGAGTTGGGTTCAGTGTATGAAAACCACAAAACAAAACTGCAAACAAGAACAACCAGCCAGTGAATCCACCAATATTTTATTAAAATGATAAAATAAGCTCAGCTCTAACGTCTCAGCTCTCCACACAAGCCTTCAAGGAGTAAAAGCATATCAAAGAAACTTGCCTCATATAATATACTCAATTAAACAATTAATTACACCATTAAATCAGATATTTCCAATTAAGCTCTTCATTAAGACCATATGGATACAAAGTGTTAAATTTCAAAATATATAAAGACTCCTTAGTCAGAAGCAGTTTTTATAAAAAAGACATTCATCAAATACTGACACTTTAATTGTCTCTAATACAGTACCATGTAGACCTTCACTGCTGCTATTATGGAAACATTCAAAATGAGTAGCTATAGAACTTTCTTGTTTCCTATTGTTAATATCTCTTATATGCGCAAGCATTCTAATCTTAAAGGCCCTTTTAGTTTCTCCAATATAAAACAAATTACATGGGCATTTAAGTGCATATATAACTCCTTCTGTGTTGCACGTAAAACTGCACAATGTATCAAATGGAATATGATTAATATAATTAAATTTGTCTATTACATATTTGCAAGCCTTGCATTTTTTACAACAAAAAGTACCCAATGGAAGTAAATTTGAATTAATTCTAACATCCAGGGGACAAAACTTTCCTTTAACAATAAAATTAGGTATGTTTCTACCTCTTCTATAGGAAATGCCTAGTTTAGCATTTAACCAAGAAGAAACATTTTTCAAGGAACACAAATAGTTCCAAAAATATTTTATTACTTGGGATATTTCAAAACTAAAGCACCCAAACGTAGAAACAAAATAAATAGATTCAGAGGGTTCTGTTTGAGCCATTTTATGCGAAGCCATGATATATGGATTATTGTATGTATTATTTACAACAAAGCCAGAACATAACTTCTTCCAGCTTCTTTCTATTAAGTTCTTATCATAACCCCTTTTCTCAAACATATCCACAGTTACTTGTAATTCTCTTTTTAGATCTCTAATATTATTACACAATCTAGATACCCTAAGCATCTCACCATAGGGAAGTGCTTCTACGGTATGAGTTGGATGACAGCTATCCCTATGTACAAACTGTGTACCCTGATCAAACTTTCTGTGGACAGTAGTATGTAAAGCTGTCCCATTCACAATACTTAATTGTGCATCCAAAAAAGGAATGCATTTTCCTATTAATAGTCCATCAAATTGTAAATGAAATCTATTAAGATGTAAAGATTGAACAAATTGTTCAACCATATCATCCCCACCCTGGGCAATAAAAATCAAATCATCAATATAACGGAAATATTTAACAACATGCTGACAGAAAAATGTACTTTTATAAATGTATTCTAGTTCAAAAAGACCCATACTAAGATTAGCATACATGGGGGCAAAAGCAGCCTCCATGGCTGTACCCTGTTTCTGTCTAAAAAGAGTATTATTAAACTCAAAAAATTATTAGTAAGACAGAAATGGATAAGGTCTACAATATATTCTGTAACTGGAGAAGTTCCAAGAAAAAAAAATCGGACTGCCTCTAGACCAAAGGCATGACCTATCCTAGTATAAAGACTCTTAACATTTATTGTAAAAAAATACATATCACTAATTTTATGTATGAGATCAAATACATCTCTAATATAAGAAGGAAGTTTATATACTGCAGGACTCAAATAATGATGTAAAAAAACGCCTAAGGCATGTGTGAAATAATCACAACCAGCCACTATAGGCCTTCCTAGTGGTTTTATTTATTTTGCACACCTTTTAAGCAAAAAAAAAATAAAATGCTATCCATTTTTGCTCATATATATTCTTATTTTATTCTTAATGAATATCCAAGTCTATTACCTTTAGATAATAGTTCATGATATTCCTTCAAAGCTTGATTATACACTGACATATCAATAATTTCATAAGTTTGATGTCATTCAAATGTTCCATACACATGGAGAAATACGGAGCACGATGCATACTAACTAATTTATTTCCTTTGTCTGAGGGTTTGAATATAACCTTATCCATTTTACTTAATGTTTTCAAAGCTTTCCATTCCATCATAGATAAAAATAAGAGGGCACATTGAATATAACTTATCAAATTTTATAAAATCATCATGAAGTGCAAAATTTAACATGTTCGAAAAATGCATTACTTCGTCATTAGAATAAGGAGGTATAAACATATTTTTAGTGTGTATATTACTGGTATCTAACCTACAATAAGCATTAAAAGAAGAATCTGACTCACAAGTAACAAAGCTATCATCAGAATTACTTATATTATCAATGTTATCTATAGAGTCATTTTTTTTTACAATAGTATTCCTGAAAAAATATTTTAAATGCAGTTTTCTACTGAACCTGAAAACATCACATTTAATGTCATGAATACGAGGCACTACAGTAGGAACAAATTAAGCCTCGATTCAGAACGGAATATTCATAATCTGTAAAAATATACCCAGATAAGTTTATTATATAATTATTACTAACTGGAGGTATAGTTGGATCTTTTACCTCATTTATAACCCCTCTGTGGATAAAAGTCTCTCTGGAACTGTCCTTGTGCTTCACGAACACGTTTTGTGCCTTGTCTGCCCCCACGGGAATGAGAGGGCTCACACCGAAAGGTCTGAAGATGTCGTTCTGGTTGTTGTGCTGTTGGCAAAGCAGGATAATCTTCTAAGTTGTCATATTCATCACCACAGGATGTATAAAATCCATCTGAAGCAGAAAAGGAGGAATCATGCGTCCGGGAACCGTTATCCGGCTTTTGGAATCTCACATGATTGCGAGACTTCTTCCTATTGGTCCTGGAAATAAACACCTTCCCATTCTCGTAATCACGCAGGACTCAACAGCTTTCGTTTCTTTTTATCCACTAATTCCCCCTCATAGATTTTAATTTTTGAATTAATATCGTTTAAATAAGTATCAAGTACAGATGCATAAGTACCTGATGACAGGGTATTGCAAATTTGTTTAATTTGTTCTTTCAGTTCTTTTTACTTAACACTGTCATGATCTATAAGGATATTCACCCATTTGAGGGTGCACTTATGTGCTGCGGACACCCAACGCTTATGGAACTGCATCTCTGTTACATTCTGTAAATCAAAGGGCAGAGTAGGATCTGTATATACTCTCAGCCCTCTAGGTGTAATATCCAAGTCCATATATTTTTGCAGCCCCATTAGATTAAAAAAGGTAGCCGTTTCTTTCCACATAAGTTTGTCAAGTTGTTCAAATAAAGACTTACTTTCTTGTGGTAGAGACAAAGGCAATCTCCTTCCTACATTCTCAAAAGGATTATAACAGCGCTGGTTCCTCTCTTGTTCCCATCTCTCCCAGAAAACACAAGAATTTGGCATATTAGGCACATTCGTAGTTACTGCATGAGAAGATGCATTTCTTTCCGAAGAACTGTTCAAAAAATTGTCCAAAGACATCTGAGAACCATTCCCTATGGTTTCTCGAAACACACGAGGCAAGTTATATTGGGGATCACTGGCCATGGAACAATGTATGAAAACCACAAAACAAAACAAAACTGCAAACAGGAACAACCAGCCAGTGAATCCACCAATATTTTATTAAAATGATAAAATAAGCTCAACTCTAACATCTTGGCTCTCCACACAAGCCTTCAAGGAGTAAAAGCATATCAAAGAAACTTGCCTCATATAATATACTTAATTAAACAATTAATTAAACCATTAAATCAGATTTTCCAATTAAGCTCTTCATTAAGACCATATGGATACAAAGTGTTAAATTTCAAAATATATAAAGACTCCTTAGTAAGAAGCTGTTTTTTTAAAAGACATTCATCAAATACTGACACTTTAATTTTCTCTAAATACAGTACCCTGAAGACCTTCACTGTTGCTATTATGGAAACATTCAAAATGAGTAGCTATAGAACTTTCTGAGTTGGGTCCAGTGTCTGAAGGTTTACTGCGTCACTACTGATCATTTCCATGGCTTTTCATGTAAGATAGTGAGACTTATGGGTGTTTAGTTTTCAGGGTCTGTAGATGGCCTACCTTTGTGCAGAGGGATGAATGTTGCCGTTCTCCATTCATGAGGCACAAAGCCTGTGTGGAGGTTACAGTTAAATAGCAATTCCAGAGGCCTGATAGGTCATGTTTCATGCTATTTAGAAGGCATCCTAGGATATTGCTGGGTCCACTGATGCAGCGCTCTTGGCCTTAAAGAGAGCATCAAGGACCTGTTTCCCTAGTGATAGCAGGGACTTGTATTTGATGGCACTTCCCGAGGGAAAGTTGAGGGGGAGACAGGGGTAAAGTTGCAGCTGAATTTAATCGGTCAGTAGGTTTGCTATATCTTCTGGCTCAGTACAGGTGGCTTTATTTACAATTAGCTCTGCATACAATTGTGTATTGCCTTTGAGGTTGCTGATATAGCTAAATAATGCCTTGTGGTTGTCCTTGCCCTGGGAGTTCAAATTTATTTCAAATCTGGCTTAGTTAGACTTAGTGTGTCCTCAGAGTTGTTTACTTAATTTGATGAGAGTACTTTACCACTGAGTGCTGCACCTCCTAATTTTTGCCATGATTTTCTTCCTTCTGTTATAGTTATCCCCTTTGGGAAAAAACATGTACCCGTGAACTACCACATAGGTGGCAGTACACTAAACACCGAAAGTGTGATAAGAGACTTAGGGACACAGGTGGACAGTGGTCTCACCTTCAATAACCACATTGCCACAACAGTCAGGAAATCCTTCTATGTGGCACACCTCATCACTAAGGGCTTTTCATCTGAAAAAAGGAGGTCATTGTCCCACTGTACTCATCCCTCATCAGACCCATTATAGAATACAACTCCCCATTTGGTATGTACCTCTCAAGACATCTGCAACAACTGGAATTGCCGCAGAAATACCTCACTAAAAGAATCCCAGGCCTAAAGCAGATGCCCTATGCTAACCGCCTTAAAAAACTCCAGCTATACTCTGTCGCATATTGTCTACTCCGAGGCGATCTCTGCTTAACATACAAGGCCATGTCAAACCAAGTGCTGTTGGACATGCTACACTTAAAGAAATCCCAATCCCTCAGAGCCACATGCTCCAGGGATCTAAACCTTGTCATCATAATAAACAAAACATGCTGGAGGGATAGGTTCCTGACCCAGAGACTACCCAGACTCTGGAATAGACTGCCCATACATGTCAAGCAGAGCACCTCTTTGGCCCTTATTCAAAAGGAACCTTGATGACTGGATGGGAGAAGGGATCACGTCAGTCATCCTGCTAGACAGGGGTCCGGGGAAGTAAATAGTGTGGGAAGAAATAGCCAGGGAATTGATATGGCTAGGCTTGTATAGGCCCTAGGGCCGATAGTCTAGTACCAACCTATGAACCAGGGTGGCTTGTTTTTTTTCAGTTAGTTCTGTACTTCTTCCTGGTGGGTACAGCTGCCGCTATGCAGCTATTAACATGCTTGTACAGGCTATCTCTACAGTTCTGCATAGGCAGCGGTGTTCTCAGGGTTTATGGAGGCTTGAAATCACTTAATAGCAGGTAGTTAGCCTTAGACTAATTCCCAAATACTTCAGGTTTTATTTTTACTTCAAAGGAGACTATTTTTGTGGTCTGACTTTACCAGGGAAGACATCACAGTAGGGGATGTGCAGCACTCACCCATATTAGTGATGACCAGATCCAGTATGGTTGCACCCCTGGCTGGTGCACTGACTATCTGGTCCAGGGAGTTTGTATTAACAAAATCCAGGCATCTCTGTGTCTGTACATTTGGTGCTGTACATAATTCAGTTAGTAGTGGGGTAATTAAAGTCACCTATTCTAGTATTGGGTTGGATGGTGAAGGTTTCCAAATAAACTTAGATACAGGTTTCCTGGGTCATAGAGGGGGACCTACAGCTTCCAAGAAGTGGTACTGGATTTTGCCTATGGCAATTTGAACATGGAGCAGCTCAAGTGCATTGTCCTGTTTGACCAGCCTCAACGTACATTTATTTTTGATGTAAATAGAAACACTTCCACCTTTAGTCCCTGTCTGAGTAGTACCTGGTGTAAATGTGTGGAAGGCATCATAACCTTGCACTGTTGCTGTGCTCACAGCGGCTTTAAACCACGCCTCAGTGACAGCACAGATGTCCGCATTCTCTAGGGTGAAGAGACCTGCTACAGAGTGTAGTTTTGTGTTTGGACACCTAACACTGAAAAGTAATACCTTTAGACTTTCTTGGTTTAGATTTGCTATCTCAGAAGTACTTTCAGTTTGACATTGCTTAAAAATGGTACTATGGAGGAAGACAATTTTATATGTAATATTCGAAAGCCTAGAGAGGAGAGCTGCAGACAATCCCTGGCAAAGCAGAGTGGTCTGTTAACCATATCCTTCCATGCTGACAAATATTGCACCCCCTTAGAATGACACCAGAAAATAAGCCAATTATTAAAGTTAGTCATCTTTGTTTGTATTGTGGCATCATCCTTGGAGAAGTTAAAATGCTGCTCAATACTAGGGTCATACCAGCCTGAGACATATTCCAAACGCTCCATGAGGTCTCAGTCTAGGGAGGTACATCTCAGGTCACTTACTCAGACATGAACTATGACCGAGTCATAATGGTACTTGTAGTCCAATGACCTGAGTGTGTGCGTAATGTGGCAGATTCCAGCCCCTGATAAGCAACTAACCTTGACTTTCTGCTTACTCAGCCTGGTGAAAGGGACATCAGTGTGTCTCATGATGGAGTCTCCAATGACCAGAATGTTGGATTGTGTGGTGGCTTGCCTTATGGACTTAGAGGCAGAGGCTCCATGAGATGTGGCTCTATGTGTTGAGGTGGGTATTGTTCTGAAAAAGTGTGCATTTGGGGCTGCTAAGGGTATCTGTTATATATATTTTGTCTAGGAGGTTTCTGGGGTTTAGGAAGATTACAGTTAAGTGCTTCCACATACGTGGGTCTACAGGTCTGCTTTAAATTGTGTGCGACGGGTGCAGCGTGTGTATTACTGACAACTTTACTGATATTAGGAGTACTTTTAAGCGAGAGCTTTGCCTCCATTGACATTGTGTAAATGCATCTCTCACATAACCAGTAAATTCTCAAGCAAACTGTTATGTAGTCAGTAAACATGAGGTGATTTCTACACTACTTCAGGATGCCCATATCCACCAAGCTTGTAATGGAGATAGTGGAAAAGTTAATATCCATGACAACAAACCTTTTTTAATTGATTAAACAGTTGCAGTGAGAATATAAAGCAATGTCAGGAGTATCCAGTTTGCATCTCTGGGGACAGTGCTCGTCATTGCAAACTAGTTAACCTGTGTGCAACTAAGTATTTGTGTGCAACTAAGTATTTGTGAAATTTCAATTGTGCTTTTACAGGAAAAATGTCATTCAAGGGGTCTGTACAGGGCACGGCCAAAAACTTGAAGGGAAACTAACATGCAGAGACCCTGAAAATTGAAAGATTAAGTATTTAGGTAGATATTCTGAAGTTGGAAATAAATCAAGCAGTATTTACTGAAAACAAAGAATTACCCTGTCAATAATGATGAAAAGAGGGGAGTCACATGAATGCCTACTACCTTATTACTACTAGTGCTGGACTGCTGGTCTCACCACAGCTTCACTCTGCTGGGATACAATGCTCCTTTGCTTCTTCTCTTACCAGAAGCAAAACATTTGCACCAATCCAAAGAGGAGAAGCATGCCACAGCCTGTTTGGTGATCTACAGTCTTGTCCCAGATAATGCAAGGGTCTATAGGCTTGCTGTAGCCTTTTCCTGGTAGATGCCTTGACCAACCAGACCAATCAGGAACATCAAGCATAGACACTCACTGTCCAAAAGAATAGAAGCACAAATTCCAAGCCATCACCTACGAAGAAGTTATTAGGCTTTCTGGTGATTAGCAGTCTCCAGGAAATAATGTCCCTGTGCTCCTTTTCTCACCAGAAGATAACATAAGCACTAATTCCAATGTGACTATTGACAGGCAGAATGTGGGCTCTCCAATAACTGGTGGTCTTGCAATAGATGTTTAAAGATAAGATGAAATAAATGGGTCAATATCCTAAGCAGTACAGTGTGCAATAAGCAGTTAGACATGAAAAAGGGGCAACTTAAGTTTTAGCTAAGTGAAGAGCTGCTAATTTTTAAAATATCAAGACAGAAAAGAGAGGGTCGGCACTTTTGCATTCTGGTTCTATGTAAAACAGCGGGATGGCAAAATAGTTGAAGGGGAGCGATTTCACAAATTGATAATTTGGTGCTTACAACAGCCACTGAAAGGGGAGAGGGAAGGAGATATGTGGTCAAAGTAATGTAAGGGATAGGCAACTAGAAAGACAGGGGTGTTTAACACCACAACAGCAACAGGGTGGGCTGTGGGGAAAAAATTAAATAATTTCTGTGAGACTCACGGGAGACACAGCTGTGGTCTATTTCCAAGTCTTAATATGCAATTAAAGGCAGAATACAAGTAAAACAAAGTGTAGAGAAAACAAATCACAGTATACAAATAGAAGGCGGCAATAAAGTATTACAAAACACAATAAAGCAAAAGCAAACTAACCTTTCACTCACAGCAAGTAGTGGCAGAGTCTGGTTGAGCTATTCCAGTAAAGCATTGTTTAGAATGGATTCTCATTTGTGTTATTAGCATTCATTTAACAAATATTCATTCATCTCAAGCAATTATACATATTTAGTACACACAAATTAATTGCTTGACTTATTTTAAAAACAAGTTGCAGATGATTTACCATGCTGCTTAGTTACGCATTACTGGTTTATGAAATGAGTATACATAATTTAGCAGTTATGAGGGATAACTGTTAAAAGTAAAATATTCTTCTTATACTTCTTGGAGATTGAATGATCACATCTATGTATACATGAATGTATATGCAAGTTGTGTGTGCACAGGGCTATGTACAAGACTGTTTGGATGGTATACATACATATACATATACATACATATATATACATACATATATATATATATAATATTAGTAGTTATTTAAAAACACCTTACTGGCTATCATCCACCAGAAGGCTTTTTCAGAACAGAAAGTAGTCACAGAAATGAACTTTGGAGAGTCCCTAACTCTTTAGAATTACCCTGGATATCAGTGGGAAGGGTGGAAATACATAAAGGAACACTCCTGGCTACAAGAAAAAAAAAAAAAAAAAACATTTTCCAGGCTTGCTTGCCAAGAGCCATGGAGCAGAATGTGTTCAGTTGTCGGTTTGGAAAAAGAGGCAAACAGATCTAAGGTGTTCCCCACAACTAGGTCAACTCTTAGAAGACACACTCCTTCAAATAGGGAGAGTCTCTGCCACTATATTACACTCAGCCAGAATGCCAGATGCTTAGAAAGTTAAAGAATGCTATAGAACTCTCTTCTAAGTCATCATAGTCACCCTGCAGAGAAAGTACAACCTGGTACACCAAGCAAAATGTGTAACTACAGACTCCTCTAACTTGGGATCCAAGGAGAGCCAGGAAGACCTGCATTTAGAGACATATGTTGTCTCCACCAGTGCACTACTGAATTTTGTTTGTAAATCTGCAAGAGGAACCATGACAATCATAGAAGCAACAAACTCTCAAATCCTCAGACATTCTCCTGCAGAAGTCAGTCTGATTGGAGAACTTCCAGATAAAAATCCACCTTCTCCTGTGAAAAGCCTTTTGCAGTTTAGAAAGACAATCCCATGTTGAGTCAAAGAAGAGAACTTACAACTGTTTAGAAGAAATGAAACCCTTATTAAAGGGGCCGCGACATCTGGGAAAATACTATGCAAAGACTTGACATCTAAATAAGGAAATAAGCGAATGCCCTGCAGTCTGCAACAAACTACCAATGGAGCTAGATACTTTGTGAACACCCTGGGAGCTGTAGCTAGCCCAAATGAACTGATAATGTGACCCCAATACAGCAAATCTGATAACTTTCTTGGAAGTTTATGGCTGTAGGAATGTGATAAGCAACCTTTAGGTCTAATGTCATCATGAAACCTAAAAGAAGAAATAAGAATTAAGAGTCTGAAGGGCCAACATTTTAAATTTCGGTACTTTCACATCATGATTGAGAAAGAGAAAAATTTAGCAGTGGTCTCCAAGAATGCTCTTACTAGAAATATTCTGGAATGGAAGACTTTACCCCTTTGATATAAATGCACCGTTTCTATGACTGCGGGGGTGAGTAAGCGATGAAGTACTGTACGAAAATTGTCCATTTTACAGAATGGGGAAGAATTCCCAAACTACAGTTAGCATACAACAGTCTGAACCTGTTGATAAATGGGAATGTAAAAAGAGCTGGATTCTGAAACAGATTTCAAGAGAGATGGGCAGAAGGAAGGGAATAGGAGATTCTATCCATTTTTGAAAAAAAAAATTGTTTCTTGTTTTTCTGCTCCTGCCATTTCCTGTTCTCAGTTCACCTTGAGTTGCCAGGGATTGCTAGTTTTGCTTTTATAAAAATAAAAATAGAATTCTGAAGGTTTGTAAAGGGGGCTTGAAAAAAATGTTGACACTCCCACAATTACCTTCCCCTCTTTCATCAAACTGAGGGCCAGAGTAGCACAAGGACCATAACAAAACCTTACCTAATGCAGAACTCAAACTGTCAGACTTCATCAGCACACTTCTGATGGCATACTTAAACAAATCACCTAAAAACTGAAGCAGTAATAGTGGCCGTAGACACAGCATCTGAACAATCATAGAACACCATTCAAAGCATGTTCAAACACTTGAGAGATAGGAAACAATAGGATTTATTTAGAAAGGAGCTATCCCCTGAAGAGAGAGAAGCAACAGAGGAAGTGAGAAAAGATAAAGGGTTTTTCAATGGTATGAAAAAGAAACATGAATACAACAAAGAGATCTGATATGACATTTGTGCAGAGAAGAAAGCCAAAATAATAAATACAAAAAATTAGCTCCAAAATAGTTAAACAGAAATACAAAAAAAAACCACCCAGATGTAGCAAATTTCACAATACGGAAAAAAAAAAAAAGATCACAAATGGAGAATGTTAAAGATTAGAGAGGTTGAACAGAAACAGAAGTGACAGTGTGAAAACTCCAACACAGGCAAAGCTGCAATAACAAGGACCTGTGGGTCACAGTGCAACAGGTGAAGCGGGATGCATCTTAAGATGTCACAAGACAATGTCCTGGAACCTTCTGTAGGAAACTCGCATGAAAGTCCAGCTGATTTTGTACAGCAAGGAAAGGGCCTAGAAATAGTGGTAGCAAACACAGGTAATGTTGCTGACTAATGGGGCAATGGATCCCCATACAGAGCGGCAACAGATAAAGCAGGATGCATCTGATGAAAATATGTTACAAGACAATAATTTGAAACTCTCTGCAGAAGATTCATAGGAAAAAAAACAAAGAAGATGCTCTCACAGTCCAAAAAGTTACAGATGGCTAGACATTTAAAGATCTGATAAAAGAAATACAGACCCCAGATTTTAGAAGACAATACACTACTTTGCAGCTAAATTAACAAATTGATAAAGTGTTACCACAAGAATGTAGAACACCAAGAAGAAGAAGTGGAATGCCATCATGAAAGTATTGACAGAGAAGATTATAAACCAGTTAAGACGACTGGTATCACTGTTAGAAGAACACAGAAAAAGAGAACAGAATCAAGAATCTTAGGTGTGTAGATTCATATAAAGGACAAAGTAGGCTTTAACAGAGAAAGCACCAAAAACAAAAAAAAAGATGACCCCGTTGAACATAAGGATGCCAAATTGATAGAAAAGAAAAGTAAGCAACACTAAATGAACAGGATGTGGTATGTAAAGCAGTTACAGCCAAACTGAGACAACGCCAAGAAAAGGTCCTAATTGTAAAACCCAGGCCCAAACGCAGCACCTAACTTCTGGCTAAATGTATTAACATCTCTACACAACTATTTAGCCCTGAGAACTAGTCATATAGACATTCTGAACAGACACACAGCTTAAGAAAAAATGATGTTCCTTCTCCAAAAGAGCAAACCTGCAATCCATCCTAGAAACTATACATTAACAGCTTGCATTCTAACAATACATAAAAATTATATAACAGGAATTATGCAGACAGGGTTACAGTCACACAAAATATTCAAACACGATAATGAAAAAAAGGTATTAAAAAGTTTTAAAGTAATGTGGAACAAAGGATCATCGGTTAAACAAAGAAAGGAGAATAACCCAAGAATGGCATGGAGAGACTACAAAAAAAAATTTATATGAATGTACAAATACACCCTGCACTAATCACTTACAATGCAGTAGCCGTGACAAAGGGCAAATAATCATCCCAAAGATAACAATTAACAGGAGGATATTTCAGGGTGATTATTCATCACTACTGCAGTGTTTTGTCTTGACCTTAAGCCCATTAAGCTCTTTACTTAACAGATTAGGTTATGGTTACAGCTCAACTCCCAGATACAAAGACATCTCATCTAATGTTTGTGGATGACTTGTACAGTTAATCATATGAGGATCTGAAAGCACAACTACAAATGGTTAAAATAAAAAAAGACTGACACTTGGTTTTGACTAATGTGTAAAAACAATACATATAAAAGGAAAACAGCAGCATCAATAAAATATCAACCTAGAACAGAATACCATTTAAAGGGAACAGAGCATGAAGTGGTGTACAAATATTTGGAAATAGATGACGAATCATCAATAAAATGTGAACAAATGATAAAGCTCGGTAAGGAATACTTCAGATGACAAGTGAATACCGACAACTGCCCTGACATCTAGGAATACAATTCAAGCTATAAATCCAGTTGCTCTTCCTGTTCAAACTTATAGTGACTCACTGGCCCAAAACAGTACTGAAAATCAGTCATGCAAAAAAAACAAAGCATATCAACATTAAATATCCTTTGCTCTGAAGGAGATCAGGACGTTCACAAACCTGACTACATGTACAGGCCTGCAATTGTGGGACTGCATACATATCTGATGCAGATCCCATCTTACTGAAAATTCTAAAGCATGAAGAGAAGTAGCTCAAAGAGGACTTGTTTTGGGAGAGAGTGGCGATGGAAAAACAAACAACCAAATTAAAGGAAAATAACTTGATATGACAGTATTAAACCACTAAACTCTCTTCTATGCAGTTTTGATAATATGGTTGTTTATACACTCATTATGGCAGTTTATAGAAAACAAAATGAGGGTATCAATCAACCTAGAGACTGAATCTATACCTAGTTTTATTCAGCTTTTTATTAGGTGTCTTGAAAAGACAGATAATCAAAAATTAAGTATCTCGCCTTAGAGAAGACAAGTTTGACTCAGATTTTTGGAATTACAATGGAGAACAAATATCTGATTAATCCAAAAAACAGTTATTGAAATCTACGTATGGTACCTCTTCTATATTATATTGGAGATTGTATAAATGGAAATTTATGAATAGAAGTTTCTATACTCCACATAAAGTAAAGCTTATACTCAAAAACAGTGAAAGCAAATGTTGGAAATGTGATGAATTACTAGAGGCCAACTGGGTTCACATGTTCATGGAATGTAGAAGTTGTTCAATACTGGAAAGACTTCAGATATTTTGTAAAGGCTTTATGGTCTGATAACTGTCATATTTTCAACTCACTAATCCTATTCAATGCTCCTATACCAAATGTAATACACAAATCTCAGATTCAGTAACCCTAGTCAATTCTTGCAATTGCTAGAAAAGTTATTACATTAAACATCAAATCTTGTCAAATCTTTCCAGTTCAAAGAATTTATTAATTTAGCAAAAGTTGTTTGTAAAAAAGAAGAACTGCAAACCATTCGTTACAGAACTCATAACATTACTCATAAAAAATAGCACAGTAAAACATTGAAAACCTTTTGAACAAATACTGATCAACTTCTCATGGATAAATGATTGTTTATCATGGATGAATGTAAATACTGTAAATGCTTTTGTTACTGTTTTATTGTATTTGTTATATTATTATGTTATATTTGCACATGTTTATAATGAAAACAAAATAAAAATGTTTTTGGAAGAAAAAATAAACTGCAACTGAAAGCTAAAAAAAGAAACTAGCATAAAGATAAGAAAAATAAAAAATTAAGTCCACAAATACAGTGATAAGTATAATGAAATTCTATACAGCCTGAGGCTGACAAAAATTTGATGCTGGAATGGTCAATGAGAGGTGAATTTAAACAAAAAGGTGAAAATCTATTACTGTTAGCCTAAGATATTGGGTTACGTACATGGCGTCTTACAAAGTCTATAGAAAAACAGACAAAGGGGCAAATGCAGGTTCTGTAAAACAGAACTGGAAACAGTTGCACATCTCATTGCAGAGTATGATACATGCATGGCTGAGTGTCTGTTTACTGAAAGTCACAACAATGTGACAAGACTGTTGCATTAAGGATTGTGCAAACACTACAATAGAGAAGCAGTGGAGAACCACTGGAAACATGAACCACAAAGCATTACTGACAATGGAAAATGTTGGGAATCACCCAATACAAACGGTTCAAAAACAGATGCAAGAAAGCCAAATAGTAATCTAAGGGGGGAAAAAGGCACCAACCACCAAGTGTGGCGATTACAATGATTACAGTCTCTTAAGATTCATAAGCAGAAAAACGAAAGCAATGTGAAGATAGATACCTTGACAAATCCAACAGCAACAGGAACAACAGAAGTAATAAGACAATTTACAGTTGTACTTAAATTTTACCAATACATGCAGAAGGCAACAATCTTGGTACACTGCAGGCGGTAAGAGCAGCACTCATAGACAGCATCACAGACTGAAGCAGTACTTAATCCATCAACTTTACTTATGCCTTAACTTAGGAAAGGGGTTCATTCCCATAAAATTATAGGAAAATCCTAAACATCTGGAGAAATCAAACAGGGAGAAACAATATTGCTATCTACACCCAGTCCTGGCAGAACATGTTTAATATGTTGAGAATGTGCTTAACAGACCAAAAGGGCAGTGTTGTTTATCAAAGCAAAGGAATACTGGAAGAGAGAAGAAGGATAAGTCCGGCCTTGGTGATCTGGTGGTGGTGGGTTACATGATCAGACCAGAGTCTGTTAAGGTAGTGGCTAGCCACACAAGATCTACCAGTTTTACCAAAAATGCAGATACACTTCACAGTTCCTTGTCTTGGAAAGCTAACTAAAAGGGATGTATCTCCAAAACCTAAGCTAAATTTCTTGGTGGAGTCTCACTAAACCTTACTAACATCTAGGAAGTGTGGGGTGTGAAATGCTGTAATGAAATTGTAACCCCCCCCCGTGAAAATGTAGCAAAGCTTTTAATAAGTAAAACAGCTTTTCAGAGATAACACACATTACCAGAGCTTACTGCACCTTAGAACATTGCTTCCAGTTAAATGTTTCTACCTTAAATGTGTTGGAACTTTTGAATAACTACACCACTTTGCTTATAGTTAGGACGTCTTGGCCAAAGGGATAAAGGGGGAGTGAGAAACATCTGAAAAGACTGTGCTAAATGAAAACCTCCAAGTGCAGACTCATTTTAGGATACTCTTCTGGATGGTCTTCATCTAATGTGACTCTTCCTTAAAAATGTTAATACTGACAGCAATAGTTAATACAAGCTGTCCTTGCTTTCCTCTGGCAGCATTCCATGAACTTTTGTGCACTGTGTATAATGAAGAAACCTTTTCATGAATTTAAGAAAAAGATCAAGAGTCTGGTCCCAATGTCAGGGAGTGAAAACTGTTACTCTGTTTTCTGCAGCTGTTGCACAGATGTAAAAGTCAAAGGCAGATATTACAATTTTATGACCAACTGAAAGATGATAAAGCAGCATCAGCTAAGTGATTAACTTAGTCACACATTTACTTGTGCCTTTTGGCTTTTCCCAGCTAGGGGTCGCCACAGCAGAACTCCGGTCCGCTAATGACTGGCAGTAGACTTTTACGTGCAGAGCTGCCATCCCCGATGCACAACCTTCAACGAAAGTATGCCCATTCCTGCATGTCTCCACACAGAAGACGCTCTAGCTGAGATTCGAACGGGACAACGTCTAGCTGTGGGGCGACAAAGCTACCGCAGCACCAGCACTGCAGTTCTTAGTCACACGTTTACTGGAAACTTTATTTACACTTTCCTGTACAAAGTATACTTCAAAACTTAAATATACAGATACATAAATTACTCCCTTTAAGTAGAGAATTCTATTACTTCGTGGCTGGCTATTTATGCAAAACTGCTTCGCTACAACTACAATAACTTAGATTGCAAACGGCTTATTTTAGGATTGTACAGAATTTTGACTGTTGTATGCCAAACTGGTCCAGCTGGTGGCAGTATTCAGTAGAAAATTATTTACCGTAGGTATAGGAGAATGCAAAATAATTTTTATCCATTATTCATCTTGCACAGCATACATATTATATAAAACTGTATTACTAAATACTTGGATTTCCAATGAAGCATAATTAACATTTACCCCCTCACACACAAATGTGTGCGAACGTGTAAAATGAGACCGTAAAGGATACGAACAGCTATAAATAGACTTATCAAGATATGAAAAATAAGCCATGAAACATACTAAATGTCATGGGTAATAACAAAACATTACTCAACTATGTAAATAATGAAAGGTTATAAATCAGTAGTATAAGTACATTAAAAGACAAAGAAATAGCTCAGACCCTAAAAATATTGCTAATAAGCTCATCAAAAGATGCAGCAATATTAAGAGAGTAGAAAACATAATGTGTGGACAATATAGGTCACGGAAAAGTCACATTCATTCATTCTCAGACTGCCTGCTTATCCAGTTCAGGGCTGAAGAACCAAAGCCTAACCAGGCATTGACCTGGGACAAGACAGAGAAATTACAAATGGGATGTCAGCTCACAACAGGGTGCACACATATACTTGTCCACACATGGCATGCCTGCCTAGCTATGGAACATTTTGAGGAATACCAATTTCACTTACTATCGCATGTGTTTAGTACATGGGAGGAAAGTGGGGTAGCTGACAAAAACCGCCGAACAGAGAAGAATGTGCACGCTCCATAAACAAGGGATCTCAGACAAGAACTAGGAGCTGTGGGGTAACAGCACTACATACCACTGTAAAAAATCCTTAAGCAAAGTTAGCAGCATTAGTCAATGGGACCCAGCAATACAGAGTACTCTCCTAGTAAAACACCTGTTACTAAAAAAAGACGTGTTAGAAATCTAGAAACAATTGGTTGTTCCTGAAAAGGTGTGCTACTTTGAACTGTAATAATTTGTGAACTATTACTTTAACATGCATACTTTGCAAAGTAATGAAAAGAACAATTGAAGATTTGTTAAAGAAACTAAACTTCCGGCAGACGAACTGGGATTAACATGCATTTGTGAAAGGCAGGCCCCGCTTTCTACACCTGGTAGCATTTTAAACAAAGAATCCCTAATGTAGATGGTGGTCTGACAGTTAGTATATCTGGATCTATGTGACATAACCCCATGAGCAGGTAAACTGGCTAAACCAAACTAATTGTAAATATTAACTGATTTACAATTTAGACGTAAAACCTGTTGCTTCATATAAAAGTAAAAGAGAAGGGAACACTTACTGGGACCACTGCAGTACTGCAGAGCTCTGTGTTGGGCCCTTTAACATTTAGCATCCTCTTTTCAGAATTTAGGAAACCACCTACGAGTGGCAAAACATGAAGTGGCTACAAGGTGTGAAGCACTGTCACCTACAGGGATGATGTACTGGTGCTGGTGAGGGGTCTCTTACACAATACACAAGTAATAAATGTAGAATCCTATATCTTGGAAAGAAAGCTGTGAACTATGGCTGTATAAACCAATGACTAAGTAATGGAAAATGCTTCAAGGAAAATAAGCACACTGGAAAGTCAGTTATAAAGGTATCTGAGAAAAATGTATCAATCCTATTTGTTAACTTCCAGTACCTTTACAGGGTGACTCATGAGTAGCATCTGGTTAAACAACTTGCTCAAAGTCACACAGGAGGTGAACAAGGGCCAAGGAGAATCAAACATTGAACCACAGGCATCACATCTTGTCACCTTAATTATACAGGGAATGCCAGGACAATCTGGAGAAACAACTGTACAATGGTACACAACACAGATTCTGTGGATTATGATGTACAATGCAGGATTTTGTACTCAAGCGGGTTGCTTCATTTTTTTTTTTTTTAAGTAAATACAACACTGGAATGGCTGCAGAAATACCTCACAAAGAGGATTACCAGCCTCAAACAGATGCCCTATGCAGACCGTCTCAACTCCAGCTTTACTCCGTCGCATATCACCTACTCAGAGGTGATCTCTCCCTAACATACAAAGCTACGTCAAACCCAGAGATGCTGGACATGCTCCACTTAAAGAAATCCCAATCCCTCCGAGCTACACGCTCTCGGGACCTAAAGCTTGTCACCACAATAAACTGAACATGCCGGAGGGATAGATTTCTGTCCCAGAGACTTCCCATACGCTGGAATAAACTACCTAGCTATATCAAACAAAGCTCCTCATTAGCACTCTTCAAGAAAAATCTTGATGATTGGATGGGAAATTGGAAATTCACCCCGAGGATCACCTCTGTGGCTCTGCTCGACAGTGGCACAGGAAAATAATTTTCTTGGGTGGCAAAAGACAGGGTACCTTTTTGGCTGGGCTTGTATAGGCCCCAGGGCCGATAGCCTAGCACCTACCTATGAACCTATAAATCACATTACTGTTTTCTCAAAAGGAATCACTAGAACTACAAGCACATTTAAAAGGGAGTGCTTATTAATCTCCTAAGGGGTGATCTGTTCCTGATCTGATTCCCCCTGAAACGCTGAATCTGGAACACAGCCCACAATGCAAACATTGTGCTGATTATGTTCAGTTTAGTAGCAAACCGAACAACACTCCAAAGAGGCATCCACTTTTGACAATCTGCAGATTATATACAAGACACCACTCCTGATTAAGGTGACCATCTCAACTTTTAAGAAAGAATGACAAGTTTATGGGTAATTAGTACTACAGGTACGGGGTTATGTCAAACTAGCTTTTACATGGAAAACTAAAGTTTGATATTCAAAATCTTATGAACTGAGATTCACACACATGTGAAAGTTCCCATAAACACAGATGCACATACACAAAGTGTGAACAAAAGCAAATCGAATTGCTAAATGACATCTGAAAACTTACTTAGCAGCTACAAAGATGAAGACAAGCAAGTACATCAATGATTACAGTTACAGTATATTACATGCAACTATAGCAATCATGTCACCAGTACAATGCCCTAATGAAAGGTCTGACACAGAAATGGGTAAGAAGTCAAAAGTTTAAAAATTTCAGAAAATATTTAATATTTTTTTTTATTGAACATATAATCAGAACAGCTGTAAAAGAAAAAAAAAGTAACATAAAATATTATGGTTATTTTCTGAACTTAAGTGGGACCTACAAACAGACATTCCACAACTTAAAGATGCAAATGAAATGTACTAAAAGGCTGAAACCCACCATTATGCCACTTAAACATTTTCGCAGGGAGGGGCTGACTGCTTCCCTCATATCCTAAAGACTGATGTACCTTGAATTAGTGGAATATTCCAAGGTAAAATCTTTAAATTTGATATTGCATATATTAGTCACATACTCAATTCCAGTCCAAGAAATTTCAGAAGGAACCCGTATTGTGCAATCCTGAGTACACAATCCCGCCATCACAATCCATATTATGGATGGTCCTCTCCTTGGAGCTGTGCAGAGTGGCTCACAGACACAAAAGCATCTAAACAAACACAGATGCAGTTAAACTACATACACTGTCTCCCCCATACTGCCCATTTCAGTAGCACCAAATGCACTATTCACAATGTAACTGCACACTGCAAGTTTACTGGACAGTGCATTTTGTCATACAATACAAACCCAACTCAATACTAAATGTGCCCTTACATTACAGGATGCAGTTTCTACTAGGCTGCATGCCCTTTACTTAATATGCCAATGTACTCCTTGCACCAAAAGTTGTACAACAAGTGCATTACGAGGAGTCCCCATACATTAGCATGCTTCCATCAATCCTCCTAGCAAAAGGAATGTTAAAAGTGCAAAGTCTGCAATGATGTGCACCTCTGCAACAAACCAACCCAGCACAATATACACTATTACAAACTGCAGGCTCTACAGTGCTATCCTGTTGTGCACTGCCTGTAGCCACCTGTGTGTAAAAAAGCATGACAAAAAAAGTGAACCCACAGCATTTTTACAAGAGACAGATATCAAAATATATTCCTTAAACTAATCTCCATATCACTCATTTCCATGAGGTGGCAACAGTGCAGCTGTCCTAATTCCAAACCTTATTACAGACACAGAAACTGCACCGTCAAACTGCTTACCCGATATGTGCTACTTGCATTGCAGCTTGTTTTGACAGCAAGTACAACTAACAGTGATATCCTGGACAGCTTCCTGTTTATGCAATATGTTAAGATGTTTAATTTCAAACGTAGCAAAGCAAATGTAAATACATTATGGCTACCCATCACGCTCCCAGTCAGCTGTTCACTGGAGAAGAAGGAGGAAGAAAAAAAAAAAAAAAAAAAAAAAAAAAAAAAAAAAAAAAATCAGCAGTACTACCAAAAGCCTGAAGCGAAAACAGAACAACATTAAGTCCTTTCCTCCCAAGAGTTTTATTTATTTTTTTAATAAATAAAGCAATGGAATCTGGCTTGAAACCTGATGAAGACATTCAGTCAATATCTTCATAAAACTTGCAACCAGAGGGCATAATTTATCCAAAACAGACAAAAAGCAGCAAGGTGAGCAAATGTATTTCATGAGATAATCTGGCAGCCTGCATCGCAGCTGTGTAAATCCATTCTTTAGCTCCAGTTATACAATACGATGAGCAGAAATCCAAGTGGCAGGCAATATGCCATGGTATATTTGCAACAGCCAAACATGATTTAGTTACAAGAGAAAGAAACTGCTTAATACTTGGAAGAGGTTTTTTCTACATGCCTTAAGGGCACACACAAGCTAATAAAGCACTTAAGGGAACCATTTGGAAACTCAAAGCTGAATATGAATAGCCACGAAAACCAAAAATAAGTCTTTGTTGGGTGTTACTTAACTTCCTGACATAGTTAAATAATGTTCTGAGCTAGTTCACTATATTACAACACTTTCTGACCAAAAGGAAATGGCTAATATCCTACCTAAAAAATAAGTGCAAATTTTACTCTGTCCAGTTATAGCTCTTCCAGAGGTTCCCCCTATAAATTACTATGGAACTAGTTGTCTCAGTCCTCTCAAAAACTAAGAGTAATTCATCCAAGAGCCCTGATAATATACCAAGATTGCTTGATTATCAGTGTCAAATATGGCACTTCTGAACCTCTACTTAACCAATTTAATCTACGCCTCTCCAAGGGATACATTCCTGAAGCCTGGAAAAACAAGACACTGTAATGTAATTACGTAGGGTGGCGCAACCACAGATTCTGGTAACTAAACACCCATTAGGTTCACCAGCCTCACATGTAAAGCTATGGAGATCTCAAACCTCATTAATCTGGACATTGAAAATCTCTTAAACTTGAACCCTCATCAACCCAACTTTGTCAAAGGAAAGCCCTGCCTCTTTAACCTCATTAATTTCTTTGAAAAATTAATAAAGACAGTGGATAGGGGTTACGTAGTGCATACTGCATATCTAGACCTGGCCAAGGTCTTTGCTACTATTCCCCATGCAGGTATTATCGATAGTTGTTATATTGTACTGTGGATGGCTAACTAGTTGCCACACACAACTCATGTAGATAAGAGTTGTAGGTACCATTTCTAAAAACAAACAAGTTACCAGTAGTGCACCACAGGGCTCAGTTTTGGACTCTCTTATTTGATACCTATTCTTCGACCTTCAGACCCACACTCCTGGCCTGTGTTAGGTCTGCAGACAACTGTAAATTGGCCCGTTAATCTTTAGTGGACTCAAAATTGCTCCAACGTGGGTTAGACCATGTTAACAACTGGTGTAAGGACAACAGTCTCAAATTAAAATGTAAAACAAAAATGTAGCATAGTTCAATTTGGTGAACAAAACAATTTCGCTTACTATAGAGGTGACGCACCTCCAATTAGTTTGGAGCCTTTTATCTAGCTCATTTCCAAAGAAATCTCACCTCCCTTTTACTTGTTTTCTTATTAGGCCTATTGAAATGCACCTTTTGGCAAATATTTGTCTAAACATGTAAGCATAAACCTCAGAGATTTGTAACCAAAAGGATCAGTGACCCCAAAAATCTTAGTTATCAGAAAAGACTGTGAGCCCTTTTCTCTGTATTAAGTCTTAAAGACTCCTTTGTGGAGATTTGTGTCTAACATTCCGAATCATGAAAGATCTGATACTATTTGACCTATTTCATCACAAAACTAATGATACTTCATATACTCAGTAAAAGGAACTAAACCTTTGTCAACCGATACAGCTATGAATCTAAAGCTAGCTGCCCTTGTGGACCACTGCAAGCCTAGCCAATATCCTTCTCAAAAGGTGAAAATCAAACTATGCATCTTCTGTCTGTGAGGTAAACACCTTAACCATTCTACCAACGCCCCCTCCCCGCTCTAATGGTTTGGGTCTGCAGGCCTCAAACTTACATATTTGTATTTGGCAGTATGGTGATCTACATATACACCACACCAGCCCAGCATAACTCTCAGCTCTGGAACAAAGCAGAGTAGCACCCTTGACACCATCAAGGTAAACCTAGATAATCTGATAGACTGAGGAGAATTTGAGGCTGCCTATGTTATACTGCCCTTTTGATGCTAGAGGGACCTTCTGAATAGTGTTTTTTGGCTATGCCTGTAATGGTCTGCAGATTGACTGTCTAATGCTCACATATGAACCATTCCCACATTAGTGTTTTTGCACACCCAATGGAATACATACGACTGTCAAGCTGCTTCCATATTAACTGGCTCAGTCGGCATCTTACCATCTACCTCCCTCAAATCTCTTCCTTCCATAGAAGGGACAAAAGCAGAGGGAGGAAATGATATAGCTCTACATAAACACCCTTGAAAAAAACAAAAGGAGGGCTTTTTAAGTGAATAAACAGCTCAGATTTTTTTATTTATTTTTATTTTATTTATTTATCATTTGTTGACCGGGAAAGTCCGACTAGGTTCCACAGAGCCTGTTTTCAGCGGAGGCCCGGGGAGAAACGCTCCAGATACCGGGGCAAGAAAAGCCGTTACCACAGTAGATCAGGTAGCTAGAGCCGAAATAAGGAAAACTGATCTTACTGCCCTAATTCAGATGCTCATTAGAATGAAACTGCACAACGCATCTTTAAACTGGTGGTAAAGACAGAATAAGGAAGCCAGTCTCATTTCTTTTTTTAAAAGTATTGCATATTCCTTTTATGGTCTGAAAAAAATTCTAATCCTTCAAAGCTGGCTATTTATTTTACGAATACAGAACCAGGTTTAGTCTGTGTTATTTGAATATGTAAATGCAGTGTTCCTTTACAGAAATGTTTATGCAAATGCTTAAGAATTTCTCAAAATATGTATATGCAATGTGCATGTGTACTTACGTGTGCATGCGTGTGTATCTAGAGTTAGGTAAATAAAGGTCGCCAAAAATCAAAAGCAATGCTATAAAGTCAGCATAGGATCAATGGATTTCTTACAAATACAGCAAGAAAACCTTTAGCTACCACCTTCTTATTGCAACTATATTATATGCTGCAAATAAGTCAAATAATGTTGCAGGAAATTTGCTCTACTCTCAGTACATTGCTAAACTCTGGAATAGTATCCCAACACAAATAAAACTCTCCAACAAACTCAATAGTTTTAAACCACTGCTTAAACAACATCTTAATCGACTAAGTTGTATCTCTTTCTTTAGTAACTTCTACCTCTGTAAAACCTTAAGAATGTATAAATGTAACTACTGTATACGTATAAATGTAACTACTGTATACGTATAAATGTAACTGCACTGTGTTTAACTGGAACTTAGTAAAATGCAATGTAAGCAAATGAAGTACTACCCAGTAGGACTTTACCAGTAAGCAAAGATGGATAGATAGAGATATAGATAAGACAGACAAATGAATAAATACTAAGCAAACATCAGTACCAATTCAGATATACACATGGAACTTGCCCCTGTAATCAAAACAAGCCACACCACAACTTTATAATTTTATACCAATGTAACACGTCAACGTCAAGTGGCACAGCGGTGTAATCAAAACAAGCCACACCACAACTTTATAATTTTATACCAATGTAAAACGTCAAAGTCAAGTGGCACAGCGGTAAGAAAATGCCTATAGGAATTACTCATAAGCCTCCACAATGCTGCATCAGTTTACTTAGCTTGATGAATCAAGAAATCCTGACTTGAAAATGGAGACAAGAGTTACTGGTACTAAATACACATGACCACCAGAGAGCTGGCCACAGCACAACCCACAGAATGCTGCCGGTATAGCAGCAGGAGCATTTTGAAATCAAACAGCACAAAGAAAATATGAAGGAAGCAATGGCCAGACAGTTGGCCACAGTAAAACTGCTGCTGTTGCTGCTATGGCTACAGATGCCCTGTTGAATCTAAGAGCCACAAAAAGAATTATACACAAAGTAGATTTAATAGCCAGTTTGGTAGAATAAATAGATGTACCGATGAGGAGCATTATTTTAAAAATGAGTGTGAAACATTGAAGAATAAGTTTTATGTTAGGCAGTATCCACTTAGAATGGTAGATGAGGCCATGGAAAATATTTTTACTAAAAGGAAGGTTGCTGCATATGATGGTAGTATTAGTAACATGGAACAAAGGGGTGCTAATATAGCTAAAGACTTCACTTTAGCCTGTATGCTATAGAATTCCAAAGATGAGGAAAGTATTAGGGGAATTATTAATAACTGGAAAGTTTTACGGAGTTTTCAGGAGACTAGTAAGATGAAAGGAGAATCCCCTATTTTTGTAACTAAAAGGAGAAAAAAACTTGAAAGAATATTTTTATAAGATTAGAGATCATGATAAAGAGCATATTATTAGTAAAGGAATGTATAAATGCAACAATTGTAAGGGTGTATATTACATTATCAACCATATGATCGAACTTTTAAAAGTTCGAACGTTTCAACGGAGATCTCCGTACAGTACAAAATGGGAAGCTTTCCCTTTCCTGCACTGTAGGAGTTGGTATATTTAAAGAGCGGGGGTGTGGGGGGCTTGCCCCCCCCCGTTTAAAATGGTCAGGTAGGTTTTTTCTGCTATTTTTTTTAGCTTTTCGAACTTAAGTTCAGTCACATGGCTTCGACCATATGACGTTCAAACTTTTAAAAGTTCAATAACATAATATGAACCCCAACTGTAATTACTGTAAATATGTTAGACTGACAAAAGACAGTAGTAACAGCTAGAAATTATGAACTTCATTAAGCAAATTTAACTGCAGGTCTAAATATGTAGTCTATATAGCTTTATGTGGACTTTGCTCTGCAATTTACTGAGCACTTAAAAGTTCACTAATGATTGGGCCAAGCATGTATTTGCATGCCATCCTAATGCAAAAGTGTTTTATAATTTTTCAGTCATTGATCAAGATAAAAATTACCTTTCAAGGTGGGATGCTGAAGAGGACAAATTGGAAAGAGTATTGTTGGCAAGTTAAGTTAAATGTATATGTATCCAAGAATTAATGATAGAGAAAAATTTTAAGTGGTTTTGAATAAGAAAGGGTTAAAGCATTGATGTAATTGGTCATGTGACTTTATCAAGTATTTATTTGGTGTTGGTTTATTTTAGCAACCAGGTTTGATGAATAAACCAGGTTTGATGAAGTTCATTTTTAACGGAAGCGTTTACCGGTTGTGATATGTAGTAAAGCTACTGTGTTTATTTGTGGAGCTGTTTTTTGTTAGCCATTTTTATTGTAAAATATTTAAACTACACTGATGTCCTACTAGCCAATTCTGCTAATTTTCAGCTAGCCGATTCTGCCTACAAAAACTTCAGCCAACATTATTATTGTATCTGCTTAAGTACATGATCAGTCTACAACCTACTAACGACTGCCTTGTGGCTTAAGGTACGGCTTAAAAGGCTCCTTAGACAAATTCACATATGTGGCTAATTAACAAATAAATAAATAAGATTAAAGAAAAAAAATACATACCAGATCAGCTTCTTCAGCTTCTTGGACACAGCGCATTCTCCATGCATCAATTTTTGCAAGCCTCTTGGCTGCCCTTGCATCCCTTTCTTCTTTTTCCAGGATTTGCTCTTGTTTTTTTCTACGAATACGGTCACGTTTCCTATTAATTTTTACTACTTTCTTTTTAACACTTTCAATGTAGGTAGCATCGCGAAGAATTTCTATTTTTCCAAGCAATTCCTTCTTGACTCTGGCTGCTTTATTGAATGTCTCAGCCCATACAGTTTCGTTTTCCATATTTTGCTTTAGTGTCTGGCATAAACTTGAAAGTTCTGAAACCAACTTAAGGGTGCTGTACAAAACCTCTCGAGCATCATTTACAGATGGTGATACGACTGGTAACTGAGGCTTTAATCTAGTTTTCGTTCGCTTCCTTGATAAGAATTTCTTGAGCCACTGCTCATCTTCATAAATTTGTTCAGCTGGCTCCAGATCTCGAATATCAACAGAACTGTCATAATCCACAGTATCATCACTTCTTACTGCTGCATCTGAATGGCCTACTTCACTGGGTAAGCACTCATCTCTGTGCCTCTCCTTCTGGGCACCCTCATCACTGCAATAAATCTTTCTGCCACTCAACCAAGAAGTCGGCTCTTTAAAACCACTGCCATCTTTTTTCAATGTACACTGACTGGGTGACATCACTGAGAAAAGAACCTCTTCTTCCTGTCTGGGTCTACTGAGCTGCATTTCTGTTCTTGGCAACTGCATGAGTAAATCAGGATTACCTGAAAGGTGCAATTCAATACCGCATTTCTCAAAGTGCACATCTTTCTGAACACTCTGGTTAGGTGTCAAGAGAAAATGAGAATGTTCTGTTCTAGAATTATTACACAAAATGTCTTCCTTATTAAGCTGACTGAACTGCTTATCTGTTTCTGGTTTAAGTAAAGGAAAGTCCTTGTTAACTACAAGTTCATGCTGATTAACTGTTCTATCCAAGTATGTCTGCTGTCTTCCTGCAATATACACACCATCAAAAGGAACTCTTAGTCCCCCAGCAAGAGAAAGTTGATGCTCTGCATTCACATTTGTTGTTAATATTTGGTCTGCTGGATGGCTACCTTGCACATTAAAAGATGGAAATCTTTCAGGCTGAGGTTGTATAGGTTTGTGGACATTTGTTGCTGGCACACTACCAGAGAGAGCAGATACATTCATTTTCTGTGTACCATGGCTTAAATCAATACCTTTGTTCCCTGAAGGGAATTGGAGAGTACCAGAAACATTGTTTCTACATATCAAACTAGCACTGAACAACTCAGATTTTGACTGTTCAGATAATGGCTGAAATTCTCTGTTACCAAGGGGTGGAAATGCTACTCCTTGGTTGACAGAAAGCGTGTCACTCCTGGCACTGGGGTACCCTGAACTTTGGAGATCCTTAGGATTAACAGTGTTTTGTTGCTGTTCATTTTGGAGATGATGTAGCTGCAGCAGCTGGTGGTGCTTCTGCTGCTGTAGAGTGAGATACTGCTGCTGCTGTTGTTGCAGTGGATGGCTGCACTCTTGCTTGTGATCCAGCTGTTGAATCAGTTGTCCCACCTGTAGCTGAAGGGTTTGCCCCTGTGATGTTTGTTGTTGTACCCGTAGCAGGTTCTCCTGATGCAAGTTCTCCTGATGCTGGCGTGACTGCATCTGCTTTATTTGTTGCTGCTCTTCTAGCTTGTGGGAATGCAGCTGTAGGAGTTTCTGCATCTCCTGTGACTGGTGGGGCTGTATTTGCTGCAGGTGCTGCTGTTCCTGCAATGGGGGAGGATGCAACTGTTGTGGGAGTTGCTGCTGCTCCTGTGAATGGTGAGGATATACCTGCTGCTGCTTATGGGGTTGATAAGGACGCATCTGTTGGAAGCGCTGTTGCTCCTGTACTTCACTACTTAATAGCTTTTGAAAACTTTGCTGCTCTTTAAGTTGAGTATTCAGTAGTTGCTGTGTGTGTGGCTGGTGGGGTTGCCCCTGTTGTGAGTATTGCTGCTTCTGTGGTTGGGGGGGTAGCATCTGCTGGAGATGCAAGTGCAGCTGCTCTTGAAGTTGATAAAAGGGCAACTTCTGGAGATGCTGTTGCTCCTGTGATTGGCAAGAATGCGTTTGTTGGATGTGCTGCTGTTCCTGTGGTTGCTGGGGATGTACCTGCTGTTGCTCCTGGGGCTGATAGCGCATCTCTTGAAGTTGCTCCTGGGGCTGATAAGAGCGCATCTCTTGAAGTTGTTGCTGCTGTTCTCGTCTGTACAATAACGTTTGAAAACCCTGTTGCTCTTGCAACTGAGTGTTCAGCTGCTGCTGCTGCTGTTGTTGCAGAGGCCGCTGCGGCAATATGTGTTGCTGTTCCTGAAGATCTTGTTTATAATGCAGTGTCTGTATGGGATATTCCTGCAGCTGATTGAGATGTTTCTCTTCTAAATGTTGCTGTACATGTGGTTGATGCTGCTGCTGCAATTGATTCTGGGCCTCTTGCTGGTAAAAACGTTGCTGCTGTGAGTGCTGTTGAGGATGACGATGCTGCTGCTGCTGAAGAAGCTGTTCCTGTGTCTGATGGTGATACAAATGTTGCATATGCTGCTGTTCCTGCATCTTTTGTTGGAGATTATTATATTCCTGTTCTTGTGACTGGCTATAAGATTCCCTTTTATGTTGCTGCTCCATCGGCAGACAGTGGGACAGCTGTAAGTTCTGCAATTGGTGGCGATGCTGTTCACCTAAGGCCTGTTTCTGTGGTAAGGGGGGGCAGCTCGGCTGTTGAAGATGTGGCTGTTCCTGGGGCAGGTAGGAGAAAGGTTTTGGCTGCTGGAAAGCTTGCTGTACCTGTATTTGGTGGTGAACCATTTCTGGCTGCTGTGCCCGATACTGCTGCATTTGTGTGTGTTGTTCTTGTTGATCTTACTAGCTTTCTTATGCCTGCAACGGGTGCTGCAGGAGATCAAATAGCTTCATTGGAATGAAATCTTGCTGCGTTTGTTGAATAATATGTTGCCACTGAATGTGGTGGTTTTGTCATTGTATAGATGGCTTCCCTGCAGAATCTATGCATCATTCTTAAAGGGAAAAAAAATGATATCAGTAAGTACTCACATTCCATAACAATATCACAATCCACAGTCTCAAGCTGTTTTCATACATGGCATTCTGGCAAGTGGTGGATCACTCGCACATTATCTGCATAAATAAATGCATGTTTTGGGAAGGTCATCAAACATCATTTAAAGTGACCCACCACACACTAAGAATAAGTTTCCCCACTATGCAGATTAAAGTAGTAAATGTTTTTATCAGTACCACACGATCTGTATAAGGGCTGTGTATGAAGCAGTAATTCACACACTTTTTTTTTAATCTTTGACCACTGGAGTAATTATCAATCCACAGCAGCATAGCTCATAACCTGTAATCTCAATGAAAGAGAAAAAAATGATTAGATCAAAGTAAAAAAACAAGGATATTTCTAAGATACTCGATCTTATTCACTTACATATTACACAAAACTTGTGCTAATAAATTTATTTTCTGCAGAATAAGAAGGCCGAAACTTTAAATATCCAGCATTACTTAACGACCTCAATCCTCAGTAATTAAAAAAAAATGTTCATTTTAGCCTATCCCTCGTAAAAGTCAAAATCAGGAACAGATGAGAGCTACCTGTAGGGATATCATGATAGAGAATTGCAAATATTACAGGCTCTACCCTACTTTTAACTACAAAGCTGACATCTAGCAAAGCAACCAGTATTCAAGATGCATCAGTTTAATCTACAATTTGCATCCTAATGATACCTGCAAGATTATAAAGGAGTAGCCAAGTACAGCAACGTCGAGATTTGACTAATCATTGTACATTACTTGGAACAAACGCATGAACTGTAAAACACACCTAAACATCTCCTACAGATACACACCTAAACATCTCCTACAGGTACACACCTATAAAGTAACATTATCAATTTATCTTACGTTCAGCATTAGTCAAGCCCATTACCCACAAAGCGAAAACACTGTAGGACATTTACCCGGTTCAATATTCAAGCGGTTCCAGGTCGAAGTAGTACACTAAAAACGTCAGTACAAACAAAAAACATATCCAGGCCGGCATTCGTTCAGTGAAGCACCACGCAGGATGCGCACTAGCAAATCCCGCCCCAATCACGCCTACAGTCCGGCGGAGACGTGCATCCGCATTAAAATGTATGGCGGTGGCCTGGGTCTGCATGAATATGTCTTATGTCATTGCCGTACAGGATCTGCATGACTGTTTACAATGTTCTGCCGTACAAGTACTTGTACTGAAAATGAAAACTAGTCAAGCACTTATGAAATAATACAGCAACACTCTGCAGCTATAAAATAATGCAGCAACACAACATTAACTCACCAGAAAGAAATTAAGATTTCAAGCAGCAGTATGAAAATGTCATGTTTCAAAACAAGATTTATGTACAAACAGCGGTAGTACACCGTCCAAATCAGCTATTATTTCGGGCACTATATTCCTGCTCATGTGAATTCCTTAATATGTCCAAGCAGGCAGCGGAACAAATCTGTATCCAGTCGGCTATATTTTTCACGCCACGTGAACTCATCTAAGTGGCTGTCAAGCATATGCCTCAGAGTCCCATTCATCAGCCTCAACTGCTTCTTGCAGCGAGACCGCATAGCCTCAACAGCGTTGGTATGTGCACCAGTCCCCAGGTCCACAAAATTCTTACTGTGGTTCACAGTTCTGTGGGTGTAATTCATCCCGCACAGTTCAGAAATGCCCCTGTAAGCAGCCCATTCGTCAGACACAATCACTGCTCCTGGTAACACATACTCTTTGATAATTGGGAGTAAATTGGCTGCATCCCTTTTCTCCACAAAGGTCAGGTACCCATAGCCGGTTTTAGGCACCAGCGAACCCTGCGGTCGCTGGGGGCCCCCAACTACAGCAAGTTATCTTATCCTGATATTTTGTCACATCTGTAAAACCAACAAAAGCTAGTGCAGCAGTCTTGCATACTTAATAAACTATGACGGTAATAACTCTTATTTATATCTCCCTTAAAATTCAAAGATATTTCTGGTTGTAGTAATGGTGTTTTGTCAAGTAACAGGCATCAGAATGCCATTAAATATTTTACTACTGACATAGTGCTCCTGGCTTAGTTAAACCCTGCTTTTGGACATTTTCTCCACTAAAACTAACTACATAGCCAGCTTTTGGTCCCTGCAAAACCATGGCTGCAGGGGGCCACCTTAATCATCTTTGTCTGTGTGGGGGCCCCACAAAAGCTGCTGCTGGTTGGGGAAAAATGAGGAATGAAAAATGAATTAATATCCTAATTATGCTCTTTAACATGAACAGGGCTGGGATATGACCCTAATAGGATGAAGATGATAATGATCATGAACAATATAAGCACTAGAGGGATCAGCAGCCCAGAGTGACTTACCTCAGTGCAAACTTTGGATTTTAAGAAGAGCTGATGCTTCCGATCATCAGGGATAGTTTCTCTTTCAGGTAGTTTTATAACTAATACCAGAACACCAGATATTATAGCTCAGTTTCTTTGCTTAAGAATTCAGTACAATCCCAAAAATAGAATAAATGCTCAGAAACAGAAATATGTTTAAATATTACTCTAATTCACTTAAAAAGTTACTAGAATAACATATTTTGCAAAAAAACATCTATTTTTGGACAATACGTATAAAACTCAGATGTCTGGATTGATTGACTGTAATCCTGAATGATTTACCAGCAAATCAGACTTTTTACGAAGGATAAAGCAAAAGTATGAACAAAATCAGGGAAGGTCTGTGAAAGTAGGGACAGTGACAGGTATGCATTACTCTTCAATGAGATAAATCTTACCCCTTCTGCTGTTTGACGACTGCTAAACAGCAGTGACTAATCTGGTGCGGTAGTGCCAATGTTGCACAATGCATTGCTGTTTGCGGAAATAAGTACATAACTAGTACTGTTGTGGCATATGCATGTTTGTGTGTGCGTGTGTGTGTGTGTGTGTGTGTGTGTGTGTGTGTGTGTGTGTGTGTGTGTGTGTGTGTGTATATATGTGTAAAAAACATCACTGATTTTTATCTGTGCATGCACCCAATAATGCCAGGACACAGACATTATTCTTCTGTGTATTAGTAAAAAATGTACCTAACAAGTAATTATATTTCGAAAGTAAGACATAACATATATCACAGAACATTCAGACACTTAGATATTCTTGGAGTCTGGTTGCCCCCACTCACCAGACTGTCTAAATGGATAATGGGGACTCCCTTTATCATCCTTGACTCTGTGGAGGCCCCCACCAAAGCTATTGCTTGTTGGAGAAAAATGTATCAATTTTCTGAATACGCTGTTTAACCTGAATGGTGCTGAGATATGACCCTTTTAGGATAAAGCTAATAATAGCCTCTGTTTACAACCACACCCATTCTAAAACCAGCCCTGCACAAATGTGTGTGTGTACATAAAACTGCTACGGGTTATGAGGGGATAGAGATTGTGTGGATATTACATCTTTAATTTTCATCACAGTCAAACCTTAGAGCTGTGCACATGAAGTCATTATAGCTTGTGTTTGAGCTGAGGGCAGTGTTTCTCACAGACCTCAGAGGTGTACAAAGAAGGTTACCATAGCTTGTGTAAGAGAGGTGTACTGTCTAGGAGCAACAAATTTGAATATTACTGAAATCATTCTCACAATCACGTACTAGGCACATATACATGTGGCTGCCTTTGACGGCTGGGATGAAGAACATGCTATGTATATGTATATCATCAGTCACTTGAAATATATGACAAAGGCAATTTAAATCTCTGCTTTCATCCCAGTCTAACACCAGAGGGATGCATAGGCAGTGACTGTCTTTTTTAGAGGGTTAGGGAGGTAGGCAGTATTTCCAGATAAGACTTAAATATTCTCACAACTACTGGCTTGTTAGTTTACTGTAAGCTACAATTTTGTCAGCTTTGTAAGTTAAGCCTTGGGCACAAATTATGTCTTCCTTGAAAGAAAAAAATAAGACTGAAATTCTTTTTTTCTTCATAATTTTTATTTAGGCCACCATTGGAGTAAAATGTTGAGAAAATGTTCTAAAATGCATCCCAGATTATCTGTAAACCTGTGGCTTCTTGGGCCCTGACTTGAGTTATTTCCTAAATGGTTATTACTGGGCTGTCTTGTTCAGGAAAGGTGTGTTGAAAGGATGCAAGGAAAACTAAAGCTGAACCACAACAATGAATTTCTTTCCTTAATCATAATTTCTGTTCAAGCTATTATTGGATGAAAAGGTTGTGTAAAATGCACTTCAGAGCATATAGAAAGTTATGGCTTCTTGAAAAAGCTTAGAGTAAGGCAAAATGTGAGAAAAGGAAGAAAAAAAGTAATGTGGATGGTATGGGGAGCCCAAAAGGAGAAGGACTCAGAGGAGAGGACTGGAGGGTGTGTGTGTGTGGGGGGGTGTTGAAATGTAGGTCCAGTCATCATTTCACAAGTCCAGACCTGTACATAGACTTGTTGTAATGTATCACTGTTGCAACTAAGTGCCAGTAACTCTAACTGCCCCTTTGTTAGACAGCTCAACATAGTGATAGTGTGATACATAGGCCTGTTGCAATGTAAACGCTTGTAGCTGCAGTTCTGTCTGTGGATACTACTCCTAAAAGTTTGCAGCATGAAATAAAAGGTTGCTTAGGATGGATGGCAATGTTAGGATGATACTTATACTGGAAGTGCCTAGGGGGCCCCCAACTTGACATTTGCTGGAGGCCCCCAAAATGCTAACACTGGCCCTGCAGGTACCCACTTTTCAGACTGCAGTTGTAGATGCCAAATATCCAGCGGTCCATTCTGGCCAAGGTTCGCCTGCGGTTATACTTTGCTTTCACAAGAAGACATTCATCTGTCTGAACCTCCTTCCCTGGACCACCCAGCAGCATGGGGTCCTGCAGAAAATTCTAGCTGCAGACATCCCATACAAACTGATACTAGTCCACCAGGGGGGTGTATGTCACTGACAAATGGTCCGCAAGCCTGCAGATGGGTTTCTTTTGGGACCACCAGTGCAGGATCTTGATCAGGGTATCCAGAGACATCCTGCTCTTGCTGAAAAATGTGCCAGACAGCATACCCGTCTTGCTCCTACAGTTTCGAGCAGTGCATCTCCAAGCAAATGAAGCTCGATGCTGAACCAGAGATGCCCTAGACCCACACAGCAGGCATCATTTCTCCTTGTGCAGAATGCCAAATGACTGGAGAAAAGTAATCACAGATGGCAGAGAAGAAGTAATGCAAGACAGGTAGCTGTCATCCATTCTGTTCATTTTCGCCGAAGTGTGGGAAGCCAAGACATTCCTGTATCTGTAGCTGAAGCAACAAGTATTAAGAGGTAAAGTTTTGGAAGTGGCATCCATCCTTTATATAGGGAATGCATTTCCCTACACTGCAAAGGTGTGAATATTACAATGCAAAACTATTAAAAAAGTAATGTAGATGGAATAAAAGAATCCATTGTTGAGACGGCGATAATATTATGTAAAAAAGTAATTAGCAAGTCTTTGGGTGTATTAACAGGTGTAATTCGGAGTACATTACATAGGTGTTAAGGGTCTTACAGTATGGTGATTTTGACCATATTAATGTTCCTGAGTGCATTAGATAGGTGTTAATGTTCTTACAGTATGGTGATTTTGACCGTATTAATGTTCCTACAGTATGGTGATTTTGACCATGTTAATGTTCTTACAGTATGGTGATTTAGACCGTTATTATTATGTTAACAAATGCAATGGATTACTGCTGATTCCTCGTATGCAATGTGACATACATGAGTGAATAATTATTCAATGTAACATAATTTATCCATGACGTGATAAGAGAATTAACATGCCTGCCAGTCTTCCTACGTATCCCCACCCATTTCACTTGCCAATCACTACTGGCATGCCCAAAGCTGCACATAACTAAGTGCGAGATACTTCACTGAACAAATGCCTACTGCCTGGGTGTTCGTAAGTTCATAGGCATTTACTAGGCTAACTACCACAAGGGCATTTTTAGGCCTAGCCGTGCATCCCAAATCTTTGACAGGTTATGGCACCCTTGATGAGTGTAAACACTGGCTTGAGAGATGAAACATTTGCAAGCAGTGGCCTGGGAGACTTGTTTCACTTATCATTTTTCCTGTATTAAGTGCTATGCTACTGACTACAGTTAATTCTTCATTTTTAATATTGCGAGTCTGACAAGGTACTTCTGCAATGTATGCTGTCCAGTCTTATTACACTAATCGCTTGAGTTTCACTGCTCTGAGTTGTTGTTTTTCATAGTGCTTCCAGTACATTTATAAGTTAATGCATATCAGAGTTGTCGTTTTTCGTAGTGCTTCCAGTACATTTACGAGTTAATGCATAGGAATTTGACAACTTTGATGCCCATGCCCTGGCCCAGCAATCAAGGAGCCTCAGTCCTCACCACTAACACCAGAGAGGGCATATCATATATGAGGAAAGGATAACAAATACACACAGTAAAGTGCAATTTCCCTTAAGAGCACACAGAGATCACAGTCAGTCCGGAGGCTGGTCGCTTCCTTGCTCTCCAGGTCCCCAATAAGATTCCCCACTGGCACAGCTATAAGGTCCGGATCTCAGCCAGCTGGACAAGCTAAAATCTCCAGCACCCTCTCTGTCCAACTAGTGCTTCATGTCCCTGCCCAAGTAGCTGATACACACACACCCTTTGAGATAATAATTTATACAACCACACAAACACTTCTGGGGAAGGCTGGCACAGGTTCTCCAGCTGTGCCCCTTTTACCCAGACTATATGGTAGAATTCACTGCCACCACCCAGCTAATACTTATCAGCTACTCAAAGGCCCTTAAAAGGGTGTCCAATTATCACTGTGCAATATTATTATCTAATTGGTAGTATAGCCCAGGGCTAAAGCTATAGGAGTGGCTTTGTGCAATTTTACCAAAGGCGTACAAGTACTCTAAAGAGCTTAAATTATCTCTACACAAAACAGCCACAGTTGAAAGGTTTGAAAATATTTAATCATACATAATAAAAACACAAGACAATACTTCTTACTACACAGTGCTAGTCAAGACTTCAGAGATCACAGAGAAATACTTAAAATAATTCAGTAGTACAGTTCTGACATCACAGAAAAACACTTAGTCTAATCTTTCTACATTCCAGATTCTAGCTATTTCTAAAAGAAAGCACAAGTCTAAGATAACTTACATATGAGCAAGACAGTGCTGTGAGTTTGATGTTCAAGACAAAAATGCTTAATGCCTTCTGGTTCTCTCTGTTTAAATTGAAATTGCAGTTCTGATAAACATTACATCATTCTGACACTTCCCTGGGTTCCCAGGCCACACAGAAACTGCATCTACATTCTTTTACACCTAGACAGAAACCAGAGCAATAAAAATACATTTGCATGTTTAAGTCTAGCAATCTAACTCTTGGTTAAACCAATAGAAAGAATGTGCTAGCCCAGACAGAATGACTCTGAATCTTTAACTTCAAAGGACAGGCATGAAGTAATTTTAATTTCAAAGGACAGACAAGAAATACTTGACTTAGCTTTCTTTACAGCAGAGGGCAATGTTGCTACATTGTTTTAAGTTCAACATTTCACAGCATATTCTTTCATTTAAGAAAACAAGTCTGTATTTCAACATTCATATTTACAAATGATAGAAGTATCTACAATTTTTTATCTGGCTAGGCTGGCAGCCTTCACATCCTCCCAAGAACTCAAGCTAGTTTTTCAAGTGACCCTTGAGAAACTCTGCTTGAGAGGCTTAGGTCTATCTGAGTATAAAACAACGATACCACAAGCCAAAACAGTTCAGCTCCAAGGCGGTAATAAACTGGAATCAGACCAATAAGCTCAAAACACTTGTTTAATCCAATGAGCAATTCCAATAAGTAACGAACAGAAAAAACAATTTGAATCACGTTAAGTGCGCTTTCACTTTGCTGAATACAAAGCTTCATCAGAACAAAGAATTGTTAAACAACAGTGCTTAAATATACTTTACTGTGTTCTAATAATTAAATAATTGATTAATTTACTTAAATATTGAATTTCTTAAAAGAGCAATGCTTCAAAAAAATGAAATAACAATACCATGAACCTGTAAACAGTAAACAGTCTGTACTAAAACACCCTGTTCTCATCTTATAATAAATATTAAACATTCCGTTCTAGTACATGACTGTGTTCTTTCTAAAACATTCATAATTCAAACACAAATTAATAAACATTAAAATCAATGTAAACCCCTTGACCAGAATATATAAATAAATTAATGTAATGCAACAAGTAATCTCACCTATACACTACTTAAACCCTAAATAATGTCACAGTCATGTACTAGAATGGAATGTTTAATATTTATTATAAGATGAGAACAGGGTATTTTAGTACAGACTGTTTACTGTTTACAGGTTCATAGTATTGTTATTTCGTTTTTTGAAGCATTGCTCTTTTAAGAAATTCAATATTTAAGTAAATTAATCAATTATTTAATTATTAGAACACAGTATAGTATATTTAAGCACTGTTGTTTAACAAGTCTTTGTTCTGATGAAGCTTTGTATTCAGCAAATTGAAAGCGCGCTTAACGTGATTCAAATTGTTTTTTCTGTTCGTTACTTATTGGGATTGCTCGTTGGATTAAATAAGTGTTTTAGAGCTTATTGGTCTGATTCCGGTTTATTACTGCCTTGGAGCTGAACTGTTTTTGCTTGTGGTATTGTTTTTTTGGTTTCTTGGTTTTCCTATCCATGGTGGAATGTGTGGAACCAGAGGTTTTTTTGGATACACCAGCAATCTTGAAGGAGACCGTTAGTGATGACAGCACGCCTGTAACCAGGAAGGAATTTCAACAGGTTATGGTGCTATTATCACAGATTTTAGAAAATTCTAAAATTTCTTCACCTGGACAAAGCGAGTTACCTGGCAATCAGATTTTATATAAGGAACAGTATGTGAACAATCAGGGGCCAGCGTCTGCTAAAATAGACACACTCCGGGAAGGAGACAGACGCAGTAGCCCATGTGGTGATAAGGAACAGACTTCTTTTAACAAAAGGGATGGTAACAACAGAATAGCATTTCCACAAAAGGGAAAAGCTAATTCAGGTACTGTAAACTTTAATTTTGACACCTGGTCGAGCAGGCGTTTTAATTTCAGCGAACTTAGTTTTGACAATGATTTCGAGACCTTTGATGAGACTTTTAAAAAATTTAAGGGCAAATTGTATGGTTTGAAAACTAACCAACTGGAAATCGACTATTTAAATGAATGTACTGCGACTGAAAGGGTACCAAAGGGGTTAAGACTCTTTAAATACCCTAACAATGTAAAGCATAACTCTTTATTATATAAACAGCTTACAGATTTATTTAATAAAACAGGCATTGATATGTTGAAGCTAATGGTTAAAGATTATGAAGCTCAAAATGATGTATTTTTGGCTGAAACAAATGAATTGCATAACAAAGTTTTTGATTTCAGTAAAGAGAATTTTGATGGAAGGAAATATGATAATTTGTTTGTTGAAATTGATAATTATTGTGATTGGGTTATTTTTAGGAAAATGAAAAAGTTAGATAGGGATTTAAATGACTATGGAAATGGTAGGGCGTATCCTGTATTTAATAATTGTAGAGAATCAAAGAATTTGGTTGCTGAAAGTTCTAGTAAAATTGGTCAGACAGACACTAATATTTCAAGTGATCAGTATGAGGCCCCTTTAGGGGAAGAAACGGTGAGGAGGAGCGAAAGAATAGCGGAAAAGCAGAGTAAATATTCCTATCAGAACCTCCAGACACACAGGGGAGGGGGGGGCAGGTTTCAGGGAAGAGCACGGAATTATTAATTTCAGATGCTTCGTGCACCCCACCCCCCGTTTTTATGAATGATTGTTGCCAAGATGTAAATATGGACACTGATAATTTAATAGTATGTAGAAAAGATAATTTTACAGTGTATAATTTTACAGATTTGGTAGTGGATGATAGTTATTTCAAATTATTTACAAAAGGCTTTCAGTTTGTGCCCATTAAGACAGGATCTATGGTCAATACTTTAATTGACATTAAGTTATTTGTAAGACAATTAAACTTACAAATTTACTTTAAAGGTAGACAGTTTAATCATAATGATTTAACTAGGAGAAGTTTATTTAATCCACCAACTAATGCTTCTTTAAAACTCTTTGAAAAAATGGTTGAGAGGGATGTGAGACAAATGAAGTATTATGTGAATCCCCCCAATGATAATTGGTCAGAAGAAGAAAATGTTTTGGTGAAAAAGTTAAAAAATGAAAAAGTCAGGGTTATGAAACCTGACAAGGGGGGAGGGGGGTATTGATGTATAATGAAGTGTAGGATACACACATACACAATATTTTACAAGATTTGGATCATTATACGTTAGTATCACGGAATGAAATTAACATTGCCCACTCTAAGATAAATTATTATTTAACTGACCACCTACTTCAAGGAAGCATAAATGAAAAACTCTATAATTTTTTACATGTTGAGAATCCAAGGATCCCTACTATATTTGGAATACCAAAAGTGCATAAAGGGATCAATTTGTTTAAATTTAGACCTATTGTAGCAGGGGCCGGCAGTATTACTGAGCCTTTGGCTATCTTTGTTGATTCTCAATTGAAACAGTTTATCAACTCAGTGCCACACATAACTAAAGATTCTTGGGATTTTCTGAGAAGAATAACTAAGGATAAATTTGAAGCAGAGATTCGTTTTGCTACCATTGATGTGGTTGAAATGTTTCCAAGCATTCCACATAATGTATGCTTGGAATGGTTTCGAGAAATTTTATGTTCTGGCACAGGTTTTGATGACAATATGATTAATTTGATTTTAGATTTTATGGAGACTATCTTGAAAAACAATTTTGTGTATTTCAATAGCAATCATTATCAGCAAAAAAAGGGTGTTGCGATGGGGGCAACATGTGCCCGCATCTATACCAATTGTGTTCTGTATTTTTGGGAGCAAATGTTTATTTTTAACACTGATTGGCATAAATATATTGCCTTTTACAGTCATTTTTTAGAAGATATTTGTATATTATGGAGAGGGTCCAGTGATTTATTTGTGGAATTCATGGATTATTTGAATAACTGTACAGATTTTTTGAGTTTCACTTATACGTTGGATGATTCTAGTATTAATTAATTACATGTCACCTTATATAAGGACAACTTGAACCAACGTTTTCATTCTAAGTTATATAGGAAATCCACATTTTCAAACATGCATTTGCATTTTGAGAGTGGAGATCCATTTTATCAGAAAAAAGGAATTGTTAAAAGTCAGTTGATAAGGGCCTCCAGGATGACCAGTGATGATGTGATATTTCTGAATGAAGTTAAATACATTAGTTCTCTGTTCCTGGAAAGAGGTTATCCCGACCCTTTGATAAGTGGTTTAGTGAAGGAGGTAGCTGACAACAGGGAAGGGACGTTTTTTCCACTTATTGGACTGGGTGAGGTGGTCACGGTCCCAGAGAGTGAAAATGTAGTTCATTATAGCCAAGCATTTTCACATACATTCTCGGCTACATCTGGGAAAGTGGAAGAAATTATCAAAAAATACTGGCCTTTATTGAAGGTTAATAATGAAACAGGTAAATACATCCCTGTTCAACCATCCTTTATAAGGAGAAGAGGAATGAATTTAAAAGACATGTTTGATAGGAGTGACATCCAATGGACTGGTAACGGTAATTCTAAAAGGGGCACCTATAAATGTGGTGCGTGCCGTCAGTGTGAATTTATTTTGCAACAGCGGGACATTCGATCCCTTTTAGAGGAATTAGACTTACAGCATCGAAACACTATAATTGCGGCACAAGAGGAATACTTTATATAGGTATATGTTTAAGCTGCAATAGTTTTTATATAGGGAAAACTACACATACTCTTAGAAAAATAATTTACAAACATTTCTATGAAATCAGCAAAGAAAAAGAATCAAATGCTTTTTACAAACATTCATTAGTTTGTAATAAAATGAATATAAAATTTGCTGTAGTAGAACAAGTGGTTATTGACCCTCGGGGGTAGCTGGGAGTCTAGGATTGAGTTTTGTGAATTATTTTGGCAGTTAAAAACTGACGCAAGTAGACCCCCAAGTTTAAATGACAATATTAGTATTGGTAGTGTTTTGAAATTAAGGCAGGCTAAGTTGTGATGTTTTTATTATGTACATGTTGTGTGTCAGAAGACATTCATACACTTTTTTGTTTAGTATGGTTATATGATGTTTTCAATGTGTTAAGTATTGTTGTATGCATTCTTTCAGGTAGGCTGTTTTTGCACATTATTTAGGGTTTAAGTAGTGTATAGGTGAGGTTACTTGTTGCATTATATTCATTTATTTATATATTTTGGTCAAGGGGTTTACATTGATTTTAATGTTTATTAATTTGTATTTGAATTATGAATGTTTTAGCAAGAACACAGTCATGTACTAGAATGGAATGTTTAATATTTATTATAAGATGAGAACAGGGTATTTTAGTACAGACTGTTTACTGTTTACAGGTTCATAGTATCGTTATTTTGTTATTTTGAAGCATTGCTCTTTTAAGAAATTCAATATTTAAGTAAATTAATCAATTATTTAATTATTAGAACACAGTATAGTATATTTAAGCACTGTTGTTTAACAATTCTTTGTTCTGATGAAGCTTTGTATTCAGCAAAGTGAAAGCGCGCTTAACGTGATTCAAATTGTTTTTTCTGTTCGTTACTTATTGGAATTGCTCATTGGATTAAACAAGTGTTTTAGAGCTTTTTGGTCTGATTCCGGTTTATTACCGCCTTGGAGCTGAACTGTTCTATCTGAGTATACCTTACCCCATTCCCTATCTTGAGAGCCCATCTGCATTGGCATTGCTAATCCCACTGCGGTGCTGCACTGACATATCATATGCTTGCAACCCCAGACCCCATCTTAGCAACTTGGCATTTTGATGACTGGCTCTGTTTAACCATCTTAGGGGATGGTGATCTGTCATAACAGTGAATTTTCTTCCATACAGATAAGGTTGAAGTTTCTACAATGCCCACAAAATGGCTAGACATTCCTTTTCTAGACCTGCATAGCATTCCTCCCTGGGTTGGAGCCTACGACTGAGATAAACCACTGGGTGCTCTTCCCCCTCTGAAGAAATCTGGCTAAGTACAGCCCCCACCCCATGATTTGAAGCATCCACCTGCACAACAAATTATTTGCTGTAATCTGGACTGGCTAACACAGGGGGTCCTCTCATAGTTTCTTTAAGCTTCTGGAATGCCTGCTTACATGCTGGAGCCCATATTACCTTATCTGGCCTGTTCTTCCTTGTCAGGTCTGTGAAGGGAGCAGCTATGGTACTATAACTGTGGATGAACTTTCTGTAGTACCCTGCTGTCCCTAAAAATGCCCTCACCTGCTTTTTAGTAACAGGTGCAGGCCATGCCTGAATTGCTTCCACTTTGGCAGGTTCTGGCCTTATCCCACCACTGCCACCAATTAATATGTGATGCCCATGCCCTGGCCCAGCAATCAAGGAGCCTCAATCCTCACCACTAACACCAGAGAGGGAGTCTCATATATGAGGAAAGGATAACAAATACACATAGTAAAGTGCAATTTCCCTTAAGAGCACACAGAGATCACAGTCAGTCCGGGGATGGTCACTCCCTTTCTCTCCAGGTCCCCAATAAGACTCCCCACTGGCACAGCTATAGGGTCCAGATCTCAGCCAGCTGAGCAAGCTAAAATCTCCAGCACCCTCTCTGTCCAACCAGTGCTTTGTGTTCCTACCCAAGTAGCTGACACACACACACTTTGAGGTAAGAGTTTATACACCACACAGACACTTCTAGGGAAGGCTGGCACAGGTTCTCCAGCTGTGCCCCTTTTACCCAGACTATATGGTAGAAATCACTGCCGCCACCCAGCTAATACTTATCAGCTACTCAAAGGCCCTTAAAAGGGTGTCCATTTCTTACTGTGCAATATTATTATCCAATTGGTAGTATAGCCCAGGGCTAAAGCTACAGGAGTGGCTTTGCTTTGTACAATTTTACCAAAGGCATACAAGTACTCTAAAGAGCTTAAATTGTCTCTACACAAAACAGCCACAGTTGAAAGGTTTTAAAATATTTAATAATACATAATAAAAACACAAGACAATACTTCTTACTAGACAGTGCTAGTCAAGAGTTCAGAGATCACAGAGAAATACTTAAAATAATGCAGTATTACAGTTCTGACATCACAGAAAAACACTTAGTCTAATTTTTCTAGATTCTAGCTATTTCTAAAAGAAAACACAAGTCTAAGATAACTTACATATGAGCAAGACAGTGCTGTGAGTTGGATGTTCAAGACAAACATGCTTAATGCCTTCTGGTTCTCTATGTTTAAATTGAAATTGCAGTTCTGATAAACATTACATCATTCTTACACTTCCCTGGGTTCCCAGGCCACACAGAAACTGCATCTACATTCTTTTACACCTAGGCAGAAACCAGAGCAATAAAAATACATTTGCATGTTTAAATCTAGCAATCTAACTCTTGGTTAAAACTATAGAAAGAATGTGCTAGCCCAGATGGAATGACGCTGAATCTTTAACTTCAAAGGACAGGCATGAATTAATTTTAATTTCAAAGGACAGACAAGAAATGCTTGACTTAGCTTTCTTTACAGCAGAGGGCAATGTTGCTACATTGCTTTAAGTTCAACATTTCACAGCATATTCTTTCATTTAAGAAAACAAGCCTGTATTTCAACATTCATATTTACAAATTATAGAATTATCTATAAAAATTTATCTGGCTAGGCTGGCAGCCTTCACAACCACAAATTAAAAGGTTTTGTTACCAGAAGAAATATCTCTTTTGTGACACAATAAGGAGCAGAAGCATGTGACTGGCTTTGCCATTCTACAGAGACCTTTGCCTGAAAGTCAGATTTGTGACATACTATTGAGTAGAAGCCATTTTTATTATAATACTGCTTCTTGAGTAATTCCCTTTAAGATCTGTTGATATGGTAACTACCTTACACAGTTTTGCTTTAATGTTGTCTTAACATAAATAAAAGCAGAGTTAACAGACCTTGCTACTTAGCCAGCAATTATTGGAGCAGAACATAAAAAAGTAGTGGATATGTTTAAGACTAAGACAGCAAGAGTAGAACATAACTGATAAATAGTACCAGCAACTGTGGCTCTATTGTCTATCCATTATGCACCATTTCAAGTTTTAAGTTATTTTAATTTCCTTTAGCCTTCACTTAACCTAGCTACTGTTATTGTTTTGAAGAACCGGTATAGGCAGAAGTGTTTTGACCATGTATTTAGATGATCTGTGCATTGTTAGTCTCACACTACTGTGTAAATGCTTAGAGCTGCTGACAACTGCACTAAAGTGATTATATTTTTCATTCTAAACATACTGTTCCCATACTGCACTTTGAGCTCTCATAATGTGACAGTTTTCTCATATTTTTTGTTCTTTCTCTCTCTCTGTTGACTTAGAATGGCACTGCTTTGAATGAATGCATTTTGTACATCATTGAAGACTTGTCAATAGATTATATTTTTAGTGAGTCTTTGATTTTGATTAGTGCTTTTTTTCTGTATGTAATAGTGATAAAATTGCTGCTTTTTTAAAGACTTTGTCTAATTTTTTTTCTCACACCGGTATGTTTACTCACTCAGCCACAGGAGTCAGGTTTCCTGTCACTCTTTTTCACCTGTTAATTAGTGAGTGACTGCTCACAAGGCTGGATCTTGCTGCAGAGAGCCAAATGTTGCATTCAGTAGTGCAAAGAATTTACAAAGGTAATAATGCCAGGTTTTACAGAAGGCCAAAGTGGTGTGCAAATAGTGCATGGAGTCAGGTGTAATACAGAGACAAAATATGTTAGTCCTGCTTTTCTTGTATGCAACATTTTGAGTCTACAGAAAGGGAGGTACAGGTGTTTTATGGGGGAAAATATGACATTTGTGCATTGTGTGTTAATAACTACTACATTTTTAAATCTCATCATCCTTCACAGCTTCCTTTGTATGGTATTCCATTTGCCTGCATTCCATTTGATGATGTCCATCTTAATTATCTGAATCACCCTCTGTCCATCTTCCCATGCATCATTGTCCAACTGTTTCTTTTGGAGGGAGAAGTAGTGCATTTCTACAGTGAGTTCTACCTTGGAAGGTACACACACTAATTTCCCTTCTCTTCCTCTTGCACTTCAAGGAATGTATTTCATTTTCTTATTCTTTAATCTATTCGACCTTGCATGACCAGGTGTATGGAGTACAGCCTTGCTGATCCTTGGTGTAAAGGAATTATAATCTAAATTATCTTTGTATTAGCCCCCTACCTTCACAAAATAAACAGGTTGCTGGGTGCGAACTGTCTTTTCACACTTCTGCTTTCTGCCAGCCAGTCCACCATAACCCAAAGGCCAAATCTTCTGCTTAGTGCCTGCTGTAGTCTCATTCCCTTCTGGTTAGAGCATCTGGTTGGTTGTGCTCCATATGCATCAGTCAGAAATCATATAAAAAGTCTATATTGAATCACCAATTTGCACAGTTCAGTATAACAAACCTATTAGCTCAAACCAACAACTGCAAACCTCCACATCAAGAAAAAAATAAGCTTCATCACAGCCAACTATGCACCCCCACACCCCTGCTGTATACCAACTCTGAGATTGCACAGTTGTGGGAAAGTAGAAAGCAGATTCCTTATTCCCACTGTGTGAGATCTCACACAGAATATGCAAAGCACTGCAAAGCTTACCAGCTAAATAAATGTAGTAAGTTCCTTACCTTTAACAACAAAATCTTGATGAGAAACAGGCTAAATAGGATGTCCTAGATAAAATACAGCTGCATGTTTTTAAAAACACTGCCAAACCAATGAGCACACAGTAACCAGCTGCATGCAGTGATTAAATGCAGAAACGTTTATTTTTGACTGTGCTTATCGACATAATGAATGGCACAGTGTGTGTATGTGTGTGTGTGTGTGTGTGTGTGTGTGTGTGTGTGTGTGTGTGTGTGTGTGTGTGTATATATATATATATATATATATATATATATATATATATAAAATATATATATATATATATATATATATATATATATATACTATATATATAAAATATATATATATATGTACATATATTATATGTATATAGTTTGTGTGTGTATATATATCTATATATAATATATATATATATATATATATATATATAAATATATATATATATATATATATATATATATATATATATATATATATGTCTAGATATATCTATCTCTCTCTCTCTATATATGTGTGTGTGTGGGTATATATGATGTATGTCTTCGAATTACATTTCTGTAGAATAGCATTCATATGTGTGGTTTGAGATCATCAGTCAAGTGGGGAAAGGGAGATTCTCCTTTTCCCCACTGCTGTGCAGTCTCTGAGATGGTGTATATAATTAGCAGGAGGGTGTGGGGGCACAGGGGAAATGGACACCTGCAAAAAATGTTCCTTTTTTTGAGCCTGTGTTGTATCGATGCTTTTTCTTTAGTGTTTGGTCTTTAGATTTCGCTTACTAGATCCTAAATGTGTGTATATATATATATATATATATATATATATATATATATATATATATATATAGTGCTGCGGTAGCGTTGTTGCCTCATAGCAAGACGTTGTCCCGTTTGATTCTCAGCTAGAGCGTCTTCTGTGTGGAGGCATACGTGAATGGGGAGTGCCTTCGTTGAAGTTTGTGCATCAGGGCTGGTAACCCGGTACGTAAAAATCTACTACCAATCATTAGCGGACCGGAGTTCCACTGTGGCGACCCCTAACCAGGAAAAAGCCGAAAGACACAAACAAACAATATATATATATATATATATATATATATATATATATATATGTATATATATATGTATATATATATATATATATATATATATATATATGTGTGTGTATATATATATATATATATATATATATTTATATATATATATATATATATATATATATATATATATATATATATATATATATTACTATATTAAGATATATATATATATATATATATATATATATAAATATACATACATATTTGTGGCTATAGTTAGGTTTAATATATATGTGTATACATGCACATACACACCTATATATATGACTATATATATATATGTGTGTGTGTGTGTGTGTGTGTGTGTGTGTTATACATATATATTAAATATATACACACATGCAAATAATGTGATTTACTATCAAAATGTCAACATTCAAAATATATTCCGATTTGAATGTCAAACCATAATGCCGAATTCCTGCATACTAATTAGGTCTAAATGTCAAATCTGATAAACGAATTAAGCAGATTCGACATTTAGTTCATATAGCGAACGTGATGTCTGCATAGGAGCTAAGGAAAGTCTAGGTGCTACCCTGCAAATTCACTGTTTTGCAGGAGGCCAAGCCCCCCCTGTACCCCCCCCCCCGTGGGGGGGCAAGCCTATCACACCACCTGCTAAATAAATATTCCAACTCCAAGATCGTACTATAGTGAGGAAAGGGATGGATTTCCCAGTCCACACTCTACCGTGATCTGTACTCCTAACAGCGAGGTTCATTCGCTGATACAACTGTCTCACTCAAGTAGCGTTCAGCAACACAGAAATCATCCAGATGTATTTTGACATTCCTGTGTTCTTTGAATGTTACTTCAGCATTTTGATAATAAACCAAGTAATGCATATGGGATACAACCAGCCCGAAGAGGATGAGACTGCAGCATATTGGCATTGTATAATTTTTCAGGCTCCTTTGCATCACAGTAGTTCTGTCTGCATCTTACTCACTAGCACTGTTGGTATTAGGCTCATAGGAGGTTACTAGGCTAGCAACCCTACAGCCTTTACAAGCCTAGCCAGGATTATCCCCATTTGTTCTTTGTGGGTAGTTCACAGAACGAATTTATGAACAGAGTGGGTCTGTGTTCAACACTGGTTACCCCTGTCCATGAGGGAAATGGGTGCCATCCCAGGGGTGAATTTGCGGTTTCCCATCTAATTATCTAGTTAGAACGTACAAGAGATTATACTGTTAAAAGGGATAGAGTTCTAAACATTCTGTTTTGCAGCTTATTATGATTGTGCACTATGCCACAGTACTGTCATTTTCCTTGTGTAGATGCGACTTAATGCAAGTGACTGGTGAGGGTCAATCCAGGGTTAAATAATTTAAGAGCACTCCATGGACCTCTTTCCACAGTGTTAGTCACACACATTTACTATATGTTCTTGATCATAGAATTTCACTCTGTGCTTAATCTTTGCAGGAAAGATGGACAGAGCATAGAGATAAGCTGACTTACTCTGATAACCTTAATTTATAGATATAACACTAACTTACTAACTGCTGATGTGATATTTTTGTTGATTATAATGCTTTCTAAAGTGCATATAAATCAAAGTAAAGGGAGTTGATTCAGCTGAATTATATGAAATGTTTATTTAAGAATTGTTATACTGTATTTTTGTTTGCAAAGCATGTTGTTTTAGTACTTTTTAAAAAACACAAAACTTTGTAAAAACTTCCAGTTAAGAATTGGAAATTAAATGCTCAAAAATGCCCTATCTTCTGAAATTGTATTATTGTGATTTTGAAACTGATAACTGGTTCTGGAGTCTTTATTTATCATACTGAGCGTGCATGGGTTCTGGTGGTATAGGTCAGATTCAAAAATGGTCTGCATTACATTAAGTTAATTGTATTATAAAATCCAGAGAAGGAGCTATCATGAGTTTTAGAGAGAAGTGCACTGGTGATTCAGAAAAAATATTTTACCTCACGAGTATACCAGTGATGTGTTACCACTTCACAGAGAGTATCATAGCCAATTATTGAAAAGGAAGATTTGCAATTAGTGGTTACTACGGCAAGAGATTTCTACTCTGATAAGTATGTTATCCCTGGCTTTGGCTGGATTATTCATCTCTCTTCTGGACAGTCTTGAGTTCACTACTTTTTACTGTGAATAGTAGCAAGGTACCACTGGAGAGGGGAATATCTGAGTAAAGCATACAGTGACCCCCCCACTTGAAATTTAAGATTTGTTGGCCATTTCTCTAAGGAAATGGAAGTCCTGGCTCTGTTTAGCCATGGATTTTTAATTTTCCATGGAGTTTTCTGGGGGAAAATTTTTCCCATAGTAGAATCAGAACATTTTCTTCCTTTTAATTACTAGTTTTTGTGATACATGGTGGAACTGTATAACGAAGTTGTCCAGAGCTTTGCCAGTCAATCTGTGACATCTATCTAGGAATTTCTTAGGATTCTGGATTTCATGTCTTCTATGAATATCGTAATTCCCTTGGCCAGACTTCATATGAGAAATTCAGTGATACCTCAGATCAGTCTTGTCTCGGAATCAACCCCTTTATCTTCCCAGATTCTAGTGCTATGGTTTGTGAGAAGGGAGGCAATGTAGGTGAACTATTTCCTGGTCCAGGTGTCCCCTTCTGTCTCCTGCTACTTCAGTCTGTTACAAGAGGTACTTCAGACTTTGCTTGGCATGGCTGTATCAAAAGTTGTGAAAGTGCAAAGTCTTCTTTGAAAGCCTTAAATAACCTGTGGTCCATGGGACATTATCAGCTTATGTGGTATATAAACATACAAGGGATTACAAGATGTTCATCACATTGATTATTACTGCATTAGCCTTGTCTGTATGGGTGATTCAGGGCCCTTCGGAGTTTTCCTGCTATTTGAAGAGAGTGCTCTTTTGCGGGCCTGTCAAGGATCAATGGTTGGATTGTGCTGTTCTTTGCTGGCCGATAAGTTACCTTTCAGAAAAAAACTTCCGCATCAGTTTTTTTTAATATTCTTTCCTAAATAAACAACAGATGTTAATGTTTTAATAGACTGTCACAAGACTTAATTGTACTTTTTAAATGGTAGCGCACTTTTTGCCTTTTGGTTTAAAAGTTGTTTAAAGTTATTGAAAACCATTTTTTATGTGTAGAATTTGTGTTTATTTTTTTACTTTTTGGGGTTGGAATGTACCAACCCCAAAAAGTAGAAAATAAACACAAAGTGTTTTAAAACACTTTTTAGTGTGGTTAGTGTGTTTTTGTGAGAAAAAAGTGACTTTTAATAACTTTAAATTTTTACCAGCTTATGCTGCTTGTTTTCCCCAGGAAAGTGGTGCCATTTTCAGTTTGACCTTGAAACATACTTTCAGTCTCATTGTCTGTCCCTCTTCCAGCCACAAAAAGTAAAAGTTAAGCAGGCAATCTTTGCCACCACCGCAGGCTAGCAATTTGCCTCAACTGCAGGTGAGTGACTCTACTGTGGCTAAAGTTGATTCCTCAGACCATACATCTTTTATCCCAGATCCATCTGGTGTAACACAAGCAGCCACTATGGACTGGAATTAGCCACATCCTCTCTGGCTGTTGGGTTCCCCTCAGTGGGCAAGGAAGTGCCACCTTTGTTGGGCCTGGGAAGGGGAAGAGGGAAGGCTTCCCTGTTTGGTCAGAATGTTATGCCCATCACAGGGGAAGCGAATGCTGCCACTAATATCACTGCTGACCCAATTTTTCCTGTCAAAAAGAAACAGAAAACTAAACATGTATCTCCTCCTTCTCAAATTTCTGTAAACAGGTGTAGTTTACTAGTTCTGAGTTTAATTCATGCGTATTGATCCTTTTTATATGGTGGTTTCTGGTAAAAAAAGAGGGATGCCTCTTTTCCTGAAGAGATTCAAGATTCTTAATCAGGACAGGAAGGTGAAGGAATGGATATAGGGTTTTCTTGTCAGATTTCTGATTTAGACTCTGAGGAGATCTCCGTTTTTGATTCTGCTAGTGTTTTTTTATTCTCTGTGACTGCTTCCAGAATGTGCTAGTATTTTTACTGTGAAAACACTGAAATTTCTCAGCCCCTAAAAAATACTGTGAATGGTTACAGCAAGAATTCCGAAAATCTTCACCCATTCCTCCAGTTTTGTCAACTATGGGGGGTGTGTGTCACTGCCTGCTGTTTTCCTGATAGTCAGACTCCTGCCCCTAAAAGGACTGACTGTATAAAGTGCCTCTGTCTTTTAAGCTTTTATACACTCATCAAAAACCTAAACTAGCAGCTATAGCTTTTGTTAATCCTACTGTTGCTAAACTTTTGGTTAATTCCAGTTGTACTCTTTTTGCCAAGGATGGGAAGATTAAGTATGTTGAAAAAAGTGATGGCTTCTGGAAGTCTGAATTTCAGAATATTGAAATGTCATATTCATATGTTAATGTTTATTGTAATTGTGAAAGTATGAGGAATATTTTGTTTGCAGGTTCTTGTGAGGAACAATTTGCTTTATATAGTTTAGCTTCTTGCATCTTACAATCACAACTCATTGTTTACAATGTTTGTGTGACTTAATACCTTTTCCAAGGCTATGGCCGCTGGTACTGTTTTGAGGAGGTTTGCCTGACTGCATTCTCAGAACCTCCCGATGATGTGAAAAGTGACATTTTTAAATTTTCATTTTGGTTACTCTGCTTCAGAGGCTAACAAAAAGTGTGATGAAAAGTGTAAGTTAGTTATTACAAAGAATCTGAGTAAAGCATACAGTGACCCCCCCCCCTTGAAATTTAAGATTCGTTGGCCATTTCTCTAAGGAAATGGAAGTCCTGGCTCTGTTTAGCCATGGATTTTTAATTTTCCATGGAGTTTTTTGGGGGAAAATTTTTCCCATAGTAGAATCAGAACATTTTCTTCCTTTTAATATAGTTTTTGATCACGTCATTATAATTCCTTGGGATAAGAACTGCCAGTCTTCAGTTAGTCAGCAGAAACTAATGTAAGCAATTGTCTTCCTCATTATTTCTCTCTATATTCTTCAGCTGCAAGTCTTGTATTGTCAGTTTGCTGCCAGTTGAATTTGTTAGGTGCATAGATTCTTCCAAAGCTTGCAGCAAAAAGAGATCCATTAAGAAACTTAGCCGCATCATCCGCTATTAGAAATGACAGCTTTCCTTTTCTTGCCAGGATTTATTGTTGGGAACTGTAATTTGCCATGCTGTAAATGCCATTCTTTTTTAACTGCAGTGGCTTGTGTATGTGTCCCCCTGCAATTTTGTTTTAGAAGGACTTTAGTTTCATGAAATGTGTAGACACAATGTGCATGTATGTGCATCTGTGCATTTTCAGTTTTGTGATATCAGAATAAGTTAAAAAAAAAGCACTGTGGTAAAAACAATTTTCAGTGAAGCATGAAACAATTAAGGCAAACCATGTTAGTTTTGTAATTTTAGGGGATATTACATATATTGCTACATTAGTGTTCCATCTGTAACTGCTGATGAGATATCAGAATCACATTTATTGGCCAAGTATACATGCATACAAGGAATTTGACTCTCGTTTCAGTGACTCTCCAAGTACAAATTACATAAATGACATACATGCAACTATTAAGAACAAGACAAAAAGTAAATATACATATACATACAAGGTGCAAAGTACAACTCAATGCAAGAAATACTGAAATAAACTCCAAAAGAAACAAGTATTAACAATATGTAAACAATACTGAAGAATCCTTGGAGGCTTGGGAAAAAGAATACCCCAGATACCCCAGCCTAATAAGCTGAGTTAACTGTTTATGAATTTGATGGCCTGTGGGAAAAAACTGTTCTTATATCTGCTTGTTTTGGTTGTTATTAATATATAATACCTGGCTGATGGGAATAGTTCAAAAATATGGTGGCCTGGATGTGAAGGGTCAGTGATGATTTTCCCTGCCCCTGTCATGACTCTGGAATAGAACAGGCCCTGTAAGGAGGTCAAACTAACACCAATGATGCCTGACTATTCGACGTAACCTATTTTTGTCATGATTAGACAGAGTTCCAAACTGCACTGTTATGGATGAGCTGAGAACAGACTCTGTAACTGCTGTATAAAACTGAATCAACAGATCCTGTGAGAGGTTGAAGTTCTCAGCTGTCGCAGAAAGTACATTCGCTGTTGTGCCTTTTTTATGCTGGACCGTACATTGGTCTCCCAATTAAAGTCCCGGGAGGTTATAGATCCCAAAAACCTGGACTCCACAACTGACACAGCAGTATTAAATATAAATGGGGGGGGGGGGGTAATATTGTAGTACCACTCCTAAAGTCCACTGTCATCTCCACAGTTTTGAAGTGTTCTGTTCCAGATTACTCTAACTGTACCAAATGGCCAACTGCTCAACCTCCAGCCTGTATGCAGACTCATCACTCTTCCTGATATGCCCGATATGTTTTAAGCACAGTATAAGCAAGAAAAAATGAAGCTTGAGATTCCCTGAAGCGTATTTCTACTTCTTCCATGGAATTCCGTTATTAGACATTTAGTAGAATAATGAGATGAATCCTGGAGCTTGGCTGTCTTGCTTTATATTAAGCAAAACGAGGAGCTGTGTTTTTATTCTTGGTAATTTACAACATTAAATCACTGTTAGAGTAGCCAAAGCTTTTTGAGTTATATCCTGCCCAGGATATAACCACTGACCAGCTTTCAAAGCTTCAGGGCACCTTCCATGAACCATAACTGCCTGGTACTTCTGCAGAACTACACACAGCAGTTTGGGTGCTGAAAGCCTCAGATAACTTGCTGCTGAAATGCTCTCCCTCTGCAGGGTTGGAACTGATGATCAGCAAGAAAGAGCTTTATAAACGTATGCAGGCTGTGTTAACCATTTTCAAGGGTCAATCCAGTGTTAGATAATTTAAGAGCACTCCATGGTACTCTTTCCATAGTATTAGTCATACACATTTACTATATGCTCTTGATCGTAGAATTTCACTCTGTACTGAACTTTTGCAAGAAAGATGCTCAGAGCATAGAGGTAACCTGACTTACTCTGATAACCTTAATTTATAGATATAGCACTATTAACATTCCTTTCTAACTGCTGATGTGATATCTTTGTTGTTTATATTGCTTTCTAAAGTGTATATAATTCAAAGTAAAGGACAGTGATTCAGCTGAATTATATGAAAAGTTTATTTAAGAATTGTTATACTGTATTTTTGTTTGTAAAGCATGTTGTTTTAGTACTTTTTAAAGGACACAAAACTTTGTAAAAACTTCCAGTTAAGAACTGGAAATGATATGCTCAAAAATTCCTTATCTTCTGAAATTGTATTATTGTGATTTTGAAACTGATAAACTGGTTCTGGAGTCATTATTTGTCATACTGAGTGTTCATGGGTTCTGATGTAGGTCAGCAGCTACTATTCTTCTTTGTTCTTCCGTCTCCTGTTTGCAAGAAAAATAAAATTTCTCAGTAGTCTCAAAATGTCTGCCCAGCTCCCTTATTGCCTGAGCTACTGATGGGGGACTGCTGTCACTAGGCTTGGTTCCTTGAACCGTTCATCAGTGTTTCTCTGTCCTCTTCTGTAGCTTCTTGGGAAGCCACTACAGACCAGGACTAGAACCATCCTCTGTGGCTGCTGCTTTGTCTGCTCTGGCCAGTAGAGAACCCCTCTTGTCATTTTCTGGGAAAGAAACTGGTGAAGGTGTACTGCACAGCCAGGCCAGGATGCCTAATAATGTATAGCAGGCAAGATGCCACAATGGAAAAAAGGCTGCAGCTCCTTTGCAAGGAATAAAAATACAAAATGAATCCACAATCCAACAAGAAGAAACACTGCCACAAAGAACTGAATTTTCCACAAGGTGCCTATTTAAAATTCTATCACTGAAAGAGGGTTGTCACTCTCTCTTAATCCAAAAAGAGTGTAGTACAGATGAGAAATAATTCAATCATTCCAAAAGAACTATGGAGGGGGTGCAAGCATCGGAACCAGTCAAGAAGCATTGTGGTTACTTCAGACCCTGAACAGTTAAATGTGAATATTCTTGGAGATTTAACTCTTATTTCTAAATTTAATTTATCATCTTGTGAGTTATCACTATTGAATAAAGGATTAAATTTTATTTGTACTGTACTTTTATCTGAATTACAGTTATTGCAGAATGTTAAATTTTTGTTTAATCAATTTAGGACTACATTTCAAAGGAGACAATGCAACCGTTGAACAATTTAGATTTAGATCATCTTATTTTAATTCATTATATAGTAAATGTGTGGCAGGTTTTAAAAAGGCTGTTTTGAAAGAATTGCATTTCAGTTAACTGTAAAAGCACAAGATATGATGATTTATCAGTTGGATAGAGACAAGCATGTACTTTGGGGCACTATACTAATATAATAACCATGGATAACTTTCAGATGCACAGTTTTATCTTGAGATGATGTTAGACCTCAGAAATTTAAGGTGGAAATTGATATATTCTTGAGTTTAGCTGTTAAAGGGATTATAGCTACAAAGACTGCATGCCATTTTATGATGAATGATCCTAAAACATGATGTTTTTATATGATACACAAGAGTCATAATTGTCCACCTGGTAGACCTACAGTGACTGGTAGAGATTCTTTAGCAAAAACACTATCTAGTTTTCTCACTAACTATCTAATATTTAAAAACTTTGCTACCCCTGTATCACAGTTGAAACCTGAAGTTTAGTGTAGATTGATGCAGCATACAAGAGAGATGGCATTAAGAAAGTAAAGGCTATACATTTTTATGTCAGTAAGGTAGATTTTTGCTGTGTATTATGTACCTAGTTTTTGTGATACATGGTGGAACTGTATAAAGAAGTTGTCCCGAGCTTTGCCAGTCAATCTGTGACATCTATCTAGGAATTTCTTAGGATTCTGGATTTCATGTCTTCTATGAATATCGTAATTCCCTTGGCCAGGCTTCATATGAGAAATTCAGTGATACCTCAGATCAGTCTTGTCTCGGAATCAACCCCCTTTATCTTCCCAGATTCTAGTGCTATGGTTTGTGAGAAGGGAGGCAATGTAGGTGAACTATTTCCTGGTCCAGGTGTCCCCTTCTGTCTCCTGCTACTTCAGTATGTTACAAGAGGTACTTCAGACTTTGCTTGGCATGGCTGTATAAAAAATTGTGAAAGTGCAAAGTCTTCTTTGAAAGCCTTAAATAACCTGTGGTCCATGGGACATTATCAGCTTATGTGATATATAAACATACAAGGGATTACAAGATGTTCATCACATTGATTATTACTGCATTAACCTTGTCTGTATGGGTGATTCAGGGCCCTTCGGAGTTTTCCTGCTATTTGAAGAGAGTGCTCTTTTGCGGGCCTTTCAATGATCAATGGTTGGCTTGTGCTGTTCTTTGCTGGCCGATAAGTTCCCTTTCAGAAAAAAACTTCCGCATCAGTTTTTTTTTATATTCTTTCCTAAATAAACAACAGATGTTAATGTTTTAATAGACTGTCACAAGACTTAATTGTACTTTTTAAATGGTAGCGCACTTTTTGCCTTTTGGTTTAAAAGTTGTTTAAAGTTATTGAAAACCATTTTTTATGTGTAGAATTTGTGTTTATTTTTTTACTTTTTGGGGTTGTAATGTACCAACCCCAAAAAGTAGAAAATAAACACAAAGTGTTTTAAAACACTTTTTAGTGTGGTCAGTGTGTTTTTGTGAGAAAAAAAGTGACTTTTAATAACTTTAAATTTTTACCAGCTTTATGCTGCTTGTTTTCCCCAGGAAAGTGGTGCCATTTTCAGTTTGACCTTGAAACATACTTTTAGTCTCATTGTCTGTCCCTCTTCCAGCCACAAAAAGTAAAAGTTAAGCAGGCAATCTTTGCCACCACCGCAGGCTAGCAATTTGCTTCAACTGCAGGTGAGTGACTCTACTGTGGCTAAAGTTGATTCCTCAGACCACATCTTTTACCCCAGATCCATCTGGTGTAACACAAGCAGCCACTATGGACTGGAATTAGCCACATCCTCTCTGGCTGTTGGGGTCCCCTTAGTGGGCAAGGAAGTGCCACCTTTGTTGGGCCTGGGAAGGGGAAGAGGAAAGGCTTTCCTGTTTGGTCAGAATGTTATGCCCATCACAGGGGAAGTGAATGCTGCCACTAATATCACTGTTGGCCCAATATTTCCTGTCAAAAAGAAACAGAAAACTAAACATGTATCTCCTCCTCCTCAAATTTCTGTAAACAGGTGTAGTTTACTAGTTCTGAGTTTAATTCATGCGTATTGATCCTTTTTATATGGTGGTTTCTGGTAAAAAAGAGGGATGCCTCTTTTCCTGAAGAGATTCAAGATTCTTAATCAGGACAGGCAGATGAAGGAATGGATATAGGGTTTTCTTGTCAGATTTCTGATTTAGACTCTGAGGAGATCTCCGTTTTTGATTCTGCTAGTGTTTTTTTATTCTCTGTGACTGCTTCCAGAATGTGCTAGTATTTTAACTGTGAAAACACTGAAATTTCTCAGCCCCTAAAAAATACTGTGATTGGTTACAGCAAGAATTCCGAAAACCTTCACCCGTTCCTCCAATTTTGTCAACTATGGGGGGGTGTGTGTCACTGCCTGCAGTTTTCCTGATAGTCAGACTCCTGCCCCTAAACAGACAGACTGTATAAAGTGCCTCTGTCTTTTAAGCTTTTATACACTCATCTAAAACCTAAACTAGCAGCTATAGCTTTTGTTAATCCTACTGTTGCTAAACTTTTGGTTAATTCCAGTCGTACACTTTTTGCCAAGGATGAGAAGATTAAGTATGGTGAAAAAAGTGATGGCTTCTGGAAGTCTGAATTTCAGAATATTGAAACGTCATATTCATATGTTAATGTTTATTGTAATTGTGAAAGTATGAGGAATGTTTTGTTTGCAGGTTCTTGTGAGGAACAATTTGCTTTATATAGTTTAGCTTCTTGCATCTTACAATCACAACTCATTGTTTACAATGTTTGTGTGACTTAATACCTTTTCCAAGGCTATGGCCGCTGGTACTGTTTTGAGGAGGTTTGCCTGACTGCATTCTCAGAACCTCCCGATGATGTGAACAGTGACATTTTTAAATTTTCATTTTGGATACTCTGTTTCAGAGACTAACAAAAAGTGTGATGAAAAGTGTAAGTTAGTTATTACAAAGAATCTCTAACATTTTTGGTCCTGCTTTTCTAAGGGATTCTCTAACCCGTCATCCAAAAGTCTAACCAAAATGTGGGTAAGCAAATGTTTAAGAAGAAATGGTGGGGGGGGGGTCCCAAAAGAGTACAGGAACCCCTGAAAACCAAGGACAGTCCAACAACTAAGAATGGCTGTTTAAGGGACATTGCCTCCCCACTCAAATCAGTCCCTTTTCTTCCCAGAAAGTCTGAGTCTCTACTTTTCTGTTTGGCAGCAGTTTGACAGATGGGTTCTGGAGAGCCATCATGAAAGTTAGAGATGGCAGTGGTAAAAATTCCTCACCCACCAAACCAGCCTTCCCTATTTCGACAATGTCTTTAAATACATGCTGTTTCTTGAGTGATAAAACCAGTTCTTCCTCAGGTTAGGTATGTTTTTTATTCAAGGATGTTTTAGCGCCAAAGAAAGAAAATGCTTGGATACCAGTTGAATCTTTTTATTTGTGATGGTGACCAAATTCAGAATGCTGTCACTAGATTTAAAAGCTGCTTGTCATCACATCCCTATTCATCCATACTTAAGACCTTTCTTAAGGTTTTGTGTGTCTGGATCACATTATTAGTTCTTAGCCTTCGCCTTAACTATTCACTGCACCAAGGTGACTTGTTTATCTTTGCAGAGTCTTTTTCAAAGGGTCAGGAATTGCTCACTTGGATGAGATTATTTTTCAAAAGCTGGGACTCCAAGAGACCATGTAAAAGTATTTCTGACTCACATAAGATTGAATTAATGGGGTGTCAGTGAGACAACTCTGTTCAGAGATAATTTCTTCCAGAGGGTTAAAAATAGATCTATATCGAAGTTTGCTAAAATTTCCTATCATACTTCAGTCACTGCGAGGCAATACCTCAGGATTTTGGGTCTCATAGCATCTACAGTTATCATGTTACCCCTGCAAAGACTCCACATGAGAAAAATGCAATGGTATCTGATATTTCTTTGGTCCCAGAACCAACATCTTTTGTCTTTTCAAATTCCAGGGCTGAGGTTTATCAGAAGAGTAATCTGTTGGTAGAGACAGGAAATTTCTCTAACTCCCAGCTTCCCCTTCTTCCTCCTTACTCCAAAGCAATTACTACATATGCCTCAGACTTTGCATGGGGAGCAGTTTCAGGTAGGGTAAAAGTACAAGCTGTGTGGGACACCAAGAACAGGCAAGCACATAAATATAAAATAGATTCTTGCCCAGATTAAGGCACTCAACTCTCTAAATGAACTATGGTCCCTTGGACCTCTTCAGGTTGTTCCAGACAGTACCACAGACATTTGGTACATCAACTTGCAAGAGGGTATCAGGTCTTACCCAATTTGCAGACCTGCCATGTTAGATTGGGATATAGCTTCACAGCACAGTCTTACTCTGCAAGCATCATAGTTTCCATCAGAGCAAATCTGTGTGGCAGTCAAGTTGAGCAGGACAAGGGCAGACCCGCAAGAATGGAAACTAGATCAGGGGGATCTACCAAGATGTGCTCCATCAGTAGGAGGTTCCTCAAGTAGACTCATTTGCCACCTCTCGGAACAATCAGATGGCAATTTTATGCTCCAGGGTTCTATACAAGAAGGTCTAGAAGACAGATGCCTTTTCCTTTCCTTGGACAGGAATGTTCCTGTATGCTTGCCCATCCTTTTCACTGATATACAGGGTTCTTCTAAAGGTTCAAAAGGAGCCCATTGTGGTTTCTCCTTGCTGGCCCTGGCAACAGTGGTTCTCCCTTATTTTGGAAGTGTCCAAGGGCAATTACCACAAGCTTCCTCACAGAATAGATCTACTCACACATGATCAGGGGTGTTGTCAATCAACTTCAACTGACTGCCTGGATGATAAGGTCTTATTTCACTTAAGGCAAATGTTTACTGAAGTTGTTAGCATGTACTAAGAGGTAAGAAAACCTTCTGATAGAAAATCATATATTAGCAAAGTGAAAAGGTTTTCTACTTGGTGCCAACAATATAACCAGCACCCATTCTGGGTTAGTGTTTCTCTAGTTTTACAATATTTGAGTTACTATTCTATGGCCTTTCTTACTTCTCCATCCTGGTTCATTTGTCTGCCATTTCAACATGTCTGCCCCTGGATCCACCTCTTTCAATGCATTCTTGCGTCAAAATGCTTTTGAAAGGGGTTTTGCATGAGCGACTTCCAAGAAAACCCATGCCCACTCCTTGGGATCTTAATTTTGTGTTATAGAAGCTAGCATTTGCTCCACTTGAACCAGCTAATCTGGCTGACTTTGAGGTCCTTAACATGAAAAACTGTTTAAATGATTGCTCTGACCTCCACAAGAAGAGTATCTGAGTTGCAAGCTCTTATTGTGATTCAACCCTATCTTATTTTCCACAGAGATATGGCTTCTTTGAGAACTAATCCTTTTATACCAAAAGTGGTATCCAAGTTTACCTTAAGCCAAACAGGCTTCACCCATTTTTCTTTCCTGAACCTAAAAATGAGGGGGGAAGGATTCTCCATACTTTGGATGTCCACAATCAACAGTGGTACTATCTTGACTGAACTAAATCTTTCAGATCTTCAGATCAGTTGCTCATTTCTTGTGAACGTAAGAAGAGAGAGCCTGTGTCAAAACAGACTGTTTACAAATGGTTGTCTCAATATATTACCTTTTGTTCTATTTTACCTTTTGTTCTCATCACAGCAAAATTATTCCAAGCAATGTCAAAACCCATGCTACCAAAGCCTTGGCCTCATCCTTTGGATTTTTGGAAAGGATTAGATTCTAGTATTGTAGAGCAGCGACTTCTCTGTGCATACTTATACAAGGCACTACAAGCTTGACTCCTTCTGTAGATCTAGGTCAGGTTTTGCTTAGAACATTCTCCAAGGGCTCCTGGACCCTTCCCTTTCCACCTCCCAAATTTAATAAGCTAGTTTAATCTTGCCATATAGCTAAGGCTACTGTAGCAATGATCAGTGTGATCAACCCAGTACAGCTGATTGTTCGAATGATCACTGCTGCAGTAGATAACCCATTTCTCAATAACCCTTGTTTTCTGTTGTGTTTTATTTATTTATTTATTTATTTTTTATGCCAAAGGAATTATGGTTTTTTTTGTTGCTGTTCCTAGCAATGTCCTTTACAGGGTTCAGCTTTCCTCTCTCTTGACATAAAAGTTGTGAAAAGCTTTGTGCCCAAACCTGTCTTTACTCAGCTCAGCTCACGCTAACTATTGGTTTGAGTATGTAGATGATACTCTGAAGGTTTGGATGCTTAGCTGGCTGTTGTATATGGATTATAGCTTGCATAGTATCTAAGGCTACTGCAGGAGTGGTGATGCAGATATCTGCTGTTAGTTCAACTGTGCAAATAACTATCTTAGTCTTTGCAGACCTGCCATAATGACCTGAGAGGTGGCAGTTCAGCTCACTTTGACTCTTCAGAATATATACATTCTGTAAGAACAAATAACTGTTGCAGACTGTGACAAAAGGAGGTACTGCCAGCACAGCCATCTGGAATTTTCTAAATAATTGTCATTTGTGAATATCAAACTAATTTATATAACATGTTTGTTTTGCAAATGTATTAGAACTGTATGGCATGTGTATATCAAACTGCTCTGTACAGATGTTTGTGTTGAAAAAGTATTTGTAAAGTGCTTGTGCTTAAAATATATCCAGTGTGCCCTACTGGAAGAGAACAGAAATGTATATGCAGTATTGTAACTGTTTAAATGTATATGTTAACAGAGGAAACTGGAGGGTTAACTTCAGTCCAGCAAATTTTAGAAAAATATCTGAAATTAAATTACTTATAGGTTAGGCCATGCCATAAAGATGTTTCACTGCAGATAGAGACACAAAGTCTGTACTAGGAAGCTTTCTGTATTGTCTTTGGAGTGAAATAATTGCTACGTTGGAAGCATGAAGGAATGCAGTTGTTTTATGACTTCCAGCACCTGCCAAAGATCTGAGCAAAAGCACTTTTATAAGTATTTTTACAGGTAGATGCTAAGTACTGCCAGCTTTATTGGGGGGGGGGGGGTTACATGGGAACTAGAAGTCAGATGAACAAAAATGATGTCATTTTGCAAGCTATCCCAGCAGTAATATTTTAGATATTATTTTTGAAAAGTTTTTTGGTGAGAAAGAGCATTCTGCATTCTGTCTTGGACTTGACAACAACAAGAACCATTCACCACATCTGCCTTGCTCTAATAGTAAGTTACTAGGGAATAGTATAATTCTCTTAGATACAGTCAGAAATATGGTGTAGCTTAGTTTAGATATTTTTCTTTGTGTGATCCTGTACTACAAAGTTATATTTCCTGTGGTTTTGAACTCTGACATCACTGTGAATAAATATTGTTCTCTTATTATTTATTATTAAATATATGTAAACCTTTCATTATGGCTGATCTGTGTAGAGATATTTACGTTTTGAAAGGACTTGCATATTTATTGGGTGATGCTGTCTGGACCACTCCTAATAGCCTTGCTCTTGGTAAAACTACCGTTTGTATTAGTATTATTATTACACAGTAAAATTGGACACCCTTTGTTAAGGTCCTTAAAGAAGCTGATAAGGTGTGACTGCTGGCAGTGGTAACAACCTTATAGTCTGGGCAGAAGGGGGTATAACTAGTAAACCTATGCCAGCCTTTCCCAGGTGTGTGCATCTGTGTGTGTGTGTGTGTGTGTGTGTGTGTGTGTGTGTGTGTGTGTGTGAGTGTAAATCAAACCTGAAAGAGTGTGTGTGTCAGCTACTTGGGCAGGGACACGAAGCCCTCATTGGACAGAGAGGGTGCTGGAGGTCTTGGCTTGGTCACTCAGCTGAGTTCTCAACTCTATAGCTGAGCCAGTGGGGAATCGTACTGGGGATCTGGAGAAAGAGGCAGAAACCAGCCCTGGACTGACTGGTGTCTGTGTGCTCTTAAGCAAAATTGCACTTGATACAGAGAGCTGTATCTGGAAATTGTGTGTGTATCTGTTATCCTCTCAGTGAACATCCCTCACTGTTGCCAGTGGTGAGGATTGAGGCTCCTTGATTACTGGTTGGCAGTGGTGGGTTGTCACACAGACACACACTCACAAATGGAAATTACACTTATACAGGAATTGATCCAACTGGGCGGAACACCTGAAGAGTTTCTGCTCCAGGATTCTTTGCAAACAGTAAATATCACCAAGACCACCACCACCAAGGACACAGGCCTTGCTCCATTTTTTGGGGGACTCTCTTATGTCTCATTTTCTGATAGATTTAGTTATTTTTTGTTTAAAAAACAATTTTCTTATGTTCAATGGAGACATTTTCCAGCAGTTGCAGGGCATTGTCATGGGGGCGGTTTTCACCCCCATGTATGCCAGTTTAGTTATGGCTAAACTTGAAGATGATTTTATTTACAGACATGATTTTTTCAGATCTAAAGTTATTTTATATTTTAGATTTATTGATCTTATTTTTTTATGTCAAGGAAGCCAGACAGAGGCCCTTGGGTTTGTTAATGACTTACAAGCTAATGCTATGAGCTTAAGCTTTAATGGTATGCAGCTTGGTCCACAAGTGCATTTTTTGGATATAAGCCTAGATGGATTTACTACTAATCTCCATAGGAAATTTGAACATAGAAATGTATTTTTACATGGGAATAGTTATTACCCCAAACATTTGGTCAAGTTAGTGCCCTATAATGAATTCTTATGGATTCATAGGCTATGTAGCCTTGATATGAGCATTGATTTAGAGACAGCTGAAGCAGAAAAAATGTTTATTAGAAGAGGTTATGATGTCCAGCTGGTCAGGGAAGCTAAACGAAAAATTATGGACATGAGGTATTCTGTTAACTCTTAGGGAGAGTCTCATTATGTCCGTGCTAGTGGAAAATATAATGTTTGTATCGGTGGAAATCAATCTATCAATGCAGCTGTGAACAATGGAGAGCAGAAGAAAGTTTTCTTAGTGACAACTTATAATGTTATAACTGAGGAAATAGTTAAAAAAGCACATAGCTTGTGGCCTATGCCCCTAAGGGATAACATTTTGAACTCTATACTGCCTGATTTTGTGAGTATTGCATATAAAAGAGCTAGGAATGTGTCTGACATTCTGGTACATAACCAGTTTTGTTTACTAGATGTTAATGTCAGTCAGAGCTTAAGCATAAATAATGACACTGTTCCATGAGATGGTTGTTCCATCTGTCAATATGTAGTAAGCTCTTTTCCCTATATTAATGGCATCAAGTTTATAGGCATGAATACAGTTGTAATACGGAGGGGTTAGTGTATGAGTTGAGATGTGGATGTAAGAAGTTTTTCATAGGGGAAACGTACAGGAGTTTTAGGGTCCAGTTGCAGGAACATATTAGGGACATAAAAAATAAAAAAATTAGAGAGTCCCCTTGGGAGTCATTTTTTGACAGCACACAACTCTAACCCTGATTCTCGTAGGGGTTGTGTCTTGGAAAAATTGCAAGTTGGCATAGGTGAATATGTGTCTTTAAAAAACAAACTCTTAAAAAAATAAGCCCTGCTGATTTTAAAGTATGGTGCTCTGGAACCTCAGGGACTCAACAAAGAATGTAATTGGAAGTATGTGATTTGAATTGTCTGCTTAATTGATTAATTGTTTTGTGCAATATGCTGTATATAAGCAAACAGTATTTTGTAGTGTTTTTACTCTTGGAAGGCTCTAAGTGTTTGATTAAATTTGCTTACTTCTTGGATCGTTGGTCTTGGTGGTATTTTATTATTTTATTTTGTTATTTTTATTTATTTATTTTTTGTTTTTGTTTTTATTTTTATTTTTTATTTTTTTGTTGTATTTGCTATTCCTTGCAAACAGGCCTGGAAGACAGATGCCACCTGAATGTTGATATTGGACCACATGCCATTTGTAATGATATGTCAAGTAACAATAACATTATGATACTGAATAAATCAGTATCAACAGATGTTAACTATCGTTCTGCCTTCATCACCACCTATAACTTAGCAAGTAAAGATATTTTAAGAATTTTGGAAAAGAATTGGATAATTCTATCCTCATGTAATGACGTTAGACAATGTATAAATGAAAGACCTATTGTAGTGTATAGAAAAGGCCAGTCCCCGAAAAATATACTTGAGAACAACACCCAGGTTCAAACTGTTGGTGGTACGAAAAAGTGTGGAGCTTGTAATTATTGTCAACATATAATAGAAGGTGATAAATTCAATATTAATGGCATTAGAGTGTTGTTAAAGAAAAAGTGTTGTTGTCATAGAGAAAAAGTTTTTTATTGTGCCTTTTGTTGTAAATGTCCCTGTTTTTATATTGGAAAGATGGAAAGGAAGTTAAAAAGCCGTATTTATGAACACTTGAGGGACATAAAACTAAAAAAAGACACTAATGCTTTGGCAAGACACTGTAATGAATGGCCAGGTCATAGCTTTCAATTTACTGTGATAGAAACAATGGAGTCTAACCCAAGGGGAGGACCATGGCTGTTATATTTGGAAAGGAATGAAGCCCTACGGCAGTTGAGAATGAACGCTACTCAATGGCCAGGTCTGAGTGATTTTATTTCAATCACCTGTTTTTTGAAACTGAAAGCCTTAGATAGGTATATTTTATTTATTTAAATATGTTGAATGTTACAAGGTGAGAACAAGGATTAGTTAATATAGGTTTAATAGTACACATATGGTTTATAGAGAATATATACATACTCATATTTATCTCATATTTGTACATAATAGTTATAAACATTTTTTAGTATAGGTAGATGTGAATTTTTTTTAACAGTTTTATTAGAATTAGAATTGAAAAATAAATATGTACATTAGAAATGAACAATTTTCAAATAGTCAAATAATGATACAACAAACATAAATAAACTATATACAAAAACATTCTCAACAATTATAAATTGATTAAATAATTACTTTTGTAATAAATTGTAGACTTTTTTCCATATATTGCATTTAACAGTATTCCGAGGAGATCTTGATTTGATAGTTAAATATTCCAAATTACAGACTTGCAGAAGTAAAGTTTTGAATTCTTGAATTGAGGGACTAGTACTGGATTTCCAGTTTCTTGTGATTATTTTTCTGGCAACTGATAATATAGTCCAGACTAAAGATCGATTAGCTTTGCTTATAGAGTTAGGTACTGGAGTATTGAAAATAACAAGTGCCTTGGTGAGAGTAAAATTATCTGTCAAAATAGCTTGTAAAAAGGAATTAACACTTTTCCAAAATTCATTTAAAATTACACAGTCATATACCATGTGAGCCCATTCTGCATTTACTTCTTTATTACACCTCCAACAGTTGACATTACTTTTGTTAAATTTACTAAGAGAGAACAGGGTAATAAAAGATCTGTATAAATATCTCCAAGTAAAAAGTTTCCATTTCAATAATGAGGTGGTAAGACTAGCTGATTGTAATATGTTTATTTTATCATTTTCTGTAGGAGAATAATTATTAACTAAAATAAAGTAGTTCCAATTGGTATCTGAAACAGCTTCCAAATCAAGTTTAATTATTTTATATATGTGAGATAATATGTTTTTGGTAGGAGATTTATATTGTATAGATAAAACTATGTATTGAATAATCTTAGGTATTGTATTCTTGGTTGTAAAAGACATAGTATCAAACTTATTTAAAATATATTCCTTGCTTCATGTAGGTTCATAGGTTCATAGGTGCATAGGTTGATACTAGGCTATCTGCCCTAGGGCATTTACAAGCCTAGCCAGAGTGTGTTTGGCTTTCGCCACCCTTCTTAGATTAGTTGACTGTGCCTCTGTATAGTAGGTCACAGAAGATAGCCCATTTAAGGTTAGTTTACCATGCCTCTGTCTAGCAGTGACACAGAAGAGATCCCAGGGGTAAATTTACGATCTCCCATCCAAACGTCAAGATTCTTCTTGAAGAGGGTCATTGAGGGGTTCTGTCTGACATGGATTGGGATTTTGTTCCAGAGTGAGGGGAGCCTCTGGGATATGAATCTGTCCCTCCAGCATGTTCTATTTATTTCTGTGCTGAGGTTTAAGTCACTGGAGCGTGTAGTTCTGATGGATTTGGATTTCTTGAGGTGGAGCATGTCCATTAATTCCGGGTTGGACATGGCTTTATACGTCAGGCACAGATCACCTCTGAGTAGGCGGTAAGCAACTGAGTAGAGCTGGAGTTTCTTTAGCCTAACTGCGTAGGGGCATCTGTTTGAGTCCCTTGATCCTCTTGGTGAGGTACTTTTGGGGTCTTTCTAGTTGTAGCAGGTGTTGGGTAAGGTACATCCCAAATGGGGCATTGTATTCAATTATGGGCCTGATGAGTGATGAGTAGAGGGGCACAATGACCTCTCTTGATCTAGATGTGAATCCCTTTGTGATAAGGTGGGCTATATAGAATGTCTTTCTAACCACTTTGGCAATGTGATTGTCAAAGGAGAGATTGCAATCTACTTGGGTCCCCAAATCCCTAATTATTTCTTCTGTACTTAATGGATTACCACCTATGTGGTAATTTGTGGGCACTTTGTTTTTCCCAAAGGGGATGACTATGCACTTTTTGGCATTTAGCTTTAGGCCATGGCTCTGGCACCAGTTATCTGTCTCTATGAGACCTTTTTGGAGGATGCTTGTGTCAGCCGGCGAGTCGATTATGGCCCCCGGTTTGCAGTCATCTGCAAACTTTGTCAGCCGTAGTCCTCTTGTGTTAGCCTGTACCTCAGAGAAATATATACCGAACAAGAGAGGTCCCAGGACTGAGCCTTGTGGGATGCCACTTGTAACTGGTTTAGAGTCTGACATGGCACCTGCAATTCTGACCATGTGGGTTCTATCCCTAAGCCAGTTTGCAACCCATCTTGTGACATAAGGGTTGATATTTAAGCTGGTGAGCTTATTTATGATGCCCGAGTGTGTGTCAAAGGCTTTTGCAAGGTCAAGGTAGGCTGTGTGGACTACCTTCCCTTTGTCTATGGCCTTGGTGACTGTTTCAAAGAAATTGACCAGGTTCAAGAGGCAAGATCTGCCCTTAACAAAGCCGAATTGGGTGGGATCCAGTGTTTGGAGGTTCCCAATATCTTTGTTTATGGGTTCCATGATGATACGCTCCATAGCTTTGCAGACCAGGCTAGTTAGGCTTATAGGGCGATAGTTTCCGGGGTCCGTTGTGGCACCACCTTTATGGAGTGGGACCACTGTTGCTGTACGCCATTCTTTGGGTACATATCCTGTTGTAAGGCTGAGACTGAACAGTGATTTTAAGTGAGGGTTCAGTTCTTCTTGGAGCTCATGTAAAACGCAGCCTGGGACACCATCCGGTCCCATTGATGCTGTGTTTTTTGCTTTGGAGAGGGCAGCTCTCACCTGTGCATCTGTGATGTCAGGGAGGCTACACTCTGTTGGGATAGTCATTTGCTCATTTGGGGGGGAGGGGGGAGAAGTTTGCACTGAACCTGTCTGCCAGGATGTTGGCAATGTCTGTGGGTTCAGTGTATTTTTTGTCATTTTGCACTAACTCAGAGCATATCTGGGAGTTTCCACCCAGGTTTCTGACATAACTAAAGAAAGCCTTGTGATTATCTTTAGCGTCTTGTGCAATTTTTCTTTCGAAGCTAGCCTTAGATGATTTTATGAGGGATCGTAGTTTCTTGCTAGTACTGATCAGAGTTGCCTTCCCTTTCAGGGATTTTGCTCTATCATGTAGTAGCTTCCTCCTTCTGTTGTACAGCTTATTTATGGCTGGGGTCCACCAAACAGGTCTCCTGCCTTTGGAGGAGTGTTTCTTGGTTTTATTTGGGATAGCACGATCCATGCATTCCTGTAGGTATCCATAGAATGTGTTTGTAAAGGATTCTGCAGTTTGGGCCATATTTTCCACTGGCCCTGGGGCTTTGGATTCCACCTCGGTTTTGAGAAGTGGGAAGTTTGCTTTTGAGAAGTTTTTGACCGTGGTTTCCTTTGCTGGGGGTGGGGACGGGATATGGATGTCCATAGTGATTAATTTATGGTCAGATCTTACCAATGAGGGGTATACCTCTGGTATGGAACATAGAGTCCCCATGTTGGTGATGATCAGGTCCAATATGTTTTCCCCCCTTGTGGGAGTGGTGACCCATTGTTCTATAGCATTTGAGTTTATAAATTCTAGGAACCATTGGGCTAGGGTGTTGGGGCTTGAGTAGTGCTCCCAGTCTATGTTTGGGTAGTTAAAGTCACCCAATATAATGGTGTTTGGAGAGACCTTCATATTCTCCAGTGGCTTCAGGAAAGCTGAGTGAGGTTCCTGAGTTTGGGAGGGTGGTCTGTAGCAGGCTACAAACTGGAAGGCAGTTTTTCCCACTGTTAGTTGCACATGGATGGTCTCAGATGCTTCGTGCAGTGCCATTAGCCTGGAGGTATGGGTATCTTTGATGAATATGGATACTCCCCCTTCTCTTGTGGTTCGGTCCGAGTTTTGGGGCCGAAAAGCATGGTATGAGGTATAGCCTGGTAGTGCTGGGGTGCTCTCGGGAGCCTTGAACCAGGTTTCTGTTACTGCACAGATATCGATATTCTCCATACTGAGGAGAGCCTTGAGTGCGTGCATCTTGAGGTTTAGACTTCTGGCATTGAGCAGCATTACCCTTAGTTTCTTTTTCCTTGTGTTGTCTAAGGAGGTGGGTTTGTCTTTTGAGCCTTGCCTAAAAAAGGCACTATGGGGGTGGCAAGAGCCTTGTCCAGTATTTGAAAACCCAGGGGTGACAGGTGCAAGCTGTCCCTAACGAAGCAACGTGGCTTGTCAAGCATGTCATCCCAGGCTGACAGACACTGGATCCCCTTTGAGTGACACCAATACTTTAGCCAATTGTTGAAATTGATCATTTTGTCTTTATACTGTGGTATCATTGAAAAAACGGATCACTTCCAAGCTGGTTACCAATAAAATAAAATTAGAAGTAAAAGAGAAGTGAAGGGTAACAATCCAATATGAACGCTTTATTTATAAATCAAAAGACTTCATCAGATAAAACACATTAGCTTACCATTTCCTTTCTTTTATACATATTAATTATATATCCATCCAATCATGTTGCACATTTATTTAAAAAAGACCAAATCAAATTTCACTTCCTTAAAATCTCATTAAATGTTTGATTAAAACATTGAATTCATTTTATTATAGTAAAATCTATTAAATATATATGTGTGTTTCATATTTCCATTTATTATATATGTAGTTCAAATGCTGTGTTTTCAAATTTCATTTGTTTTCTTAAAAAAACTTGTAAGTGTTTATTTGAAGGGAGTTGAGTCCAGTTTATAGGACAACTAACAGCTTTGGTGGATCTTCTAACGCCTTCTGAGAGATATGGTGGGTGGCGCGCAATCACATCCAGTGGGAAAGCTGCCTGGGACTGAGACTGAGAAGCGCCCCACCACCTCATACTAAGAGGAAAAGACAATGCCCTGATGTCGGGAGAAGCAACGAAGATGGCCCAGAACCGAACGGTCCAACATTTAATGCAGCAGCAACACCCATCATTTTCCACGATGTTGAAAGTGACTGTTTTGAGGAAAGCGTTAACATGGAAGGGGAATCGCAAATGCGATCACAACAAGGTACTTTTTATATCTCCAATACGGTGGAGATGAATAACTGGCTTAAAGAACCGTATGCATTTAAGTTTGATGAAAGAAATAGAAAGCGGACTTACAATAATGACTCTTTCAGTCAAAAAATAGAATGTGTTTCTAAATTAATGTATAAATATAAAGCTACCATGATAGAGAACGGTTATTTAAAGGAATGTTTGCACAGAAACATAGTCCCTAAGGGACTACGAACATGGAGAAAGAATAATGTACAGATTGGTTCCATGTTCCACAAAGATTTAGTAAAGGCTTTTAACAAATGTGGTTTAGATATTGTAAGATGTATTATTGATGAGAATGAAAGGAATTTAGAAATGATTAATGACCAAATAAATGAATTGGATTCACACATAAAGGAAGATTTAATATTTGAAATTAGAGAAGAAAAACAAAAATATTTTAATATAAAAGGGGAGATTGAACATAGATGCAAAGGACTGGTTGAAAGGAAAACAGAAAAATTAAGAAGGGATATAATGGAATATGAAAATAACACAAGCTACCCAAACCCAGTACACAACACAGTTCCCTCATATCAGAAATTTAACAAACAGAAAGGAGAAAGGAGACACTTTACAGAGAAAAGAATACCACATAGGGAAACATATAACCCAGATTATGAGAATGATTTCCCACCACTTGAGATGCAACACAATGACTTTAGTCCAAAAGAAAGAAATTTAGGAAATTTTCACAGGGATGGGGGGTCAAGGGGAAGGGGGAAATACACACGGAAACCCCCACCAGTGTCATAGAAAGAAATGACAACATAACAAAGGAAGGTAGTATGTACACACTAAATGCTTTTCCATATATAACTTCAGCAATATAGAGCTTACTAAGGAACATTTTACACTTATGGAGAAAGGCTTTAAATTTATTCCTACAAGAAGAGGAGAAAGAGTTGAAACTATATTAGACATGAAAGTGTTCCTTAGAAAGATGAATTTGGAACTTTTATATAACAATGAAGTATATGGTATAGATAAAAGAAGTATACACATGACAGAAGAAAAAAGAATATTAAAGAAAAAATCCACATTCAATCCACCCATTCACACACAACTCAAGAACTTTGAAAAAATAATGGAAAATGGTATTAAAAAGTTGGATAAAAGGATAAAATACAGTGGAAACTTGGGAGACAAGGAGAAAAGGGCGTTGGATGAATTAAAAAACAACAAAGAAATTAGAGTTATGAAGCCCGATAAGGGCGGAGGAGTGGTTATTATGAATGTGATTGAATATGTAAGCAAAATGAATGATATTCTTAGGAATGAAACCAAATACAAAGCAGTGTCACGCAATGAGATATATATTGCATATAAAAAGATAGATATGACACTACAGGATATGATCACAGAAAAAGTATTGGATGAAAAAATGTATTCCTTCCTCAAGAACAATAAACCTGTTATTTTCGCATACCGAAAATACATAAAAATAGAGATGACCCTCCCTTTAGGCCGATATATATGGCAGAAGGATCTAAAACTACAAATCTAGCAAAGTTCATTGATGTTAAAACAAAACATATATGGAAAAATAAAACAGCCATTCTAAGAGATTCCTGGGACTTACTAAGAGCATTAGTCCCGGAACTATATGATAAAGACATACTATTTGTGACCATTGATGTAGTAGACCTCTTTGGGTCTATACCATACGAAGAAGGAATTAGAATGTTCGAGGATGAGGTATATGGGGACAAAACCCTGACATTTGAGGATAAAGTAGTTTGTGCAGGTCTTATGGACTTAGTATTGAGAAACAACTTCTTTATGTACAATGGAGAGTTTTTCCAGCAAACTCAAGGAGTGGCAATGGGTGCAGCTTGTGCGCCCAGTTTTGCCAGTGCTGCTAGGCAATTGGGAGGACAAATACATTTTTCCTTCAGATTATTTGCAATATTGTAAACTGTACAAAAGATTTTAGATGATATAATAATCTTTTGGACTGGAGGTGTGAAAAAATTAAAGGAATTTATTAAATACATAGGAAATACAACAAGTTTCCTTAAATTCAACATCCAATAACAATATTGCTTATTTGGATTTAGAAATAACAAAACTACCAATTCTTTAGAGACAAAGGTATATAGGAAGGATACTTATGTCAATTGTTTCTTCATTTTAACAGTGGACACCCTATCCACTGTAAAAGGAACCTGGTGAAGGGTCAATTTATTAGAGGGTCAAGGATGACCAGTAATGAGGAGGACTATACAAAGGAATGTGATAAACTGGAAGAGATGTTTATTGACCGAGGGTATCCTAAGGGATTTGTTAGGGAATATAGAACGGAAGTACAGAAAGCAAGGACGGTAGGTTTAGACCCATTATAGGGCAGAAAGAAAGTAATTTTAATTATAACAACAAGACAGAAAACACAAAGTATGAACAGTCCCTGGTATTGGAATACAACAGTCTGAATATAAAGGTTAAGGAACTGTTCCAAAAGGAATGGCAGAGATTTAAGGAACTTACAGACCTGGAAGGACTGACTGAAACAAACCCAAAAGTAGTGTTTAAAATTCCTTAAATATTAAAGGTATGTTGGAAATAGGTAGAAAAATGGCAATAGGCTTCAGAGCCAACTCAAATAAGGTGGGGACATTTAAATGTGGCAAATGTAAACAATGTGGTTATGTGTCAAACCAGGAAAAAATCTATTTGGTTAGTAGGGAACTGTGGATACAAAGTAAGGGATATTTTAACTGTGAATCTAAAGGACTAGTGTATTTGGCAACTTGTAAAAAGTGTACTTCCTACTATGTAGGAAAAACTGAGAGATGCTTAAGGAGGAGAATCTCACGAGCATGTCAAAACACACAAAGAAACAAATGCATTATACAGGCATACAAAGAATGCAAAGAATATAAATTTAGTTTCTTTGTATTGGATCAAGTAAAGATAGACATTAGAGGTGGCCCGTGGAGGAGAACATAGGGTATAAAGAATTGTGGTGGCAGATTGCCACTTTTAAAATTGAAAGCTGTTTGATTATAGTACATGGATAAGAACTATATTCTAAATGACCAGTAGATCCTTCAAATAAACACTTACAAGTTTTTTAAGAAAACAAATGAAATTTGAAAACACAGCATTTGAACTACATATATAATAAATGGAAATATGATATATTTAATAGAGTTTTAATCAAACATTTAATGAGATTTTAAATGTGCAACATGATTGGATGGATATATAATTAATATGTATAAAAGAAAGGAAATGGTAAGCTAATGTGTTTTATCTGATGAAGTCTGATTTATAAATAAAGCGTTCATATTGGATTGTTACCCTTCACTTCTCTTTTACTTCTAATTTTACTGTGGTATCATTCTTATTGAGGGTAAGATGCTACTCAAGGTCAGGGTCATACCGGCCTGGGCCACATGATCAGAGAGCTCCTCTATGTCTCTTTTCATATAATCCAGGGAGGTACATCTCAGGTCATTCACACCAGCATGGACAATGACGGAGTCATATTTGTACTTGCTTTGGAGTGACCTGAGTGCTTGTGTTATGTGTCGGATCCTGGCACCCGACAGGCAGCGTACAGTGACCTTCTCCTTGTTCAGCCTGGTGAGAGGGACGTCAGTGTGTCTGACAATAGAGTCACCTATTACAAGTGTATTAGGTGTGTTGTTTAGCCTTAAGGGCTGTGACTGTGTGGCACACTGACTTTGTGAACTATGTGATACGTGGGTATTGTTGTGGGGTAGCAGTTGCTTGGATGTCTGCTTTGGAGGTCTCTGTTGCTTGGGCAGATTTTTATTTAGAGCCTCCGAGTATGTTTTTGTGTGTTTATGTGTTTGGTTTGCTGTTGCGATAGGTCTATGTGAGACTGAATTTGTGGTGTGTGTGATTACCTTCTCCTCCAGACTGACTGTGCCAGTACTATGTTGAGAGAGCTCAGCCTCCAGTTTGGCTATATAGTTGCATCTCTCACATATATTTGAGCTCGTTGGGAAGAGGAGAGGGTGGTCTGTGTACATAAGGCAGTTGTAACATTGCCTCAAGATTCCCATATTCACCAGCTGGACTGGAGAGTAAACCTGAAACTGACTTTTGGACATGCCAGAATAGTATAAGGAATTACTTTTTGACTTGATCAAAAAGGACCAATAGGGAGCTAAGTACTTAAAGGGAGTATAAGAGGGTGTAGTGCTTTAGTTTATTAGTGCTTACTTATAAGACACTTATCCTAGCTACTGCTGGGTTTTAGAAGGAAAATAGAGTGCTTACTTTGAGATTTGGAACAGTTCTAAGGGAAAAAGTGAAGAGCAGACTTTGTGGAGCCAGGAATAGTTTAAACCTGATTAAGTGGCGCTGCCCGATGCTGTGCTATGCGCACAAACGTGCAAAAGAGGGCTTTAAGAGAGGGGGATCAAGGAGTTTGGAACTGACCCAAAATGGCCAATAAAACTACAGTTTCTAGGCAGTAACCACTCCCACAGGGGCAGGCAGACTGTTCAGTGTTTACCACTGCCACTGATGAACACAGAGACTTCCCTTTAGCCCAAGCAAGCAATGGCCTCCAAGAAACTTACAAACAGTTCAGAACAGCAAATCTGTAACTGAACTTTTTTAAATTTCAGAAAGTGGGAAAAAATCAAGATTTTCTTTTTTTTGTTTTGTTTAAAGATAGCAGAGATACACAAGTAGCAACAAGTTAGAACAGTGCAATAAATGACCCCACACTTGAGTGCTAGGCCAGAGACAGGTAAAATGCAAGTTTTAAGTAAAAAACGATTTTAAAATAAGTGCAACACAGGAAATGCAGTAAACAGGCTCTAGATGTGTTCTAAATACAGTTCCTAATACAGATATTAAGTTAAGCAAGCTGGAAAATGCCAAAAAGTAGGCAGCAATGCAGAAATCTTAACAAATAATCTGAAGAAAAATACTTAAAATCTCAAAAGTGGCTCCTTTCTTCTCTCAGCATTTTCTCCTCTTGTTGGGTGCTTCACCAACAGCCAACAAGTCTGAAAAGATGCCAAAACTATGAGGCAATTGGGTTTTAAGAGGGGGGATCAAGGAGTTTGGAATTGACCCAAAATGGCCAATAAAACTACAGTTTCTAGGCAGTAACCACTCCCACAGGGGCAGGCAGGCTGTTCAGTGTTTACCACTGCCACTGATGAACACAGAGACTTCCCTTTAGCCCAAGCAAGCAATGGCCTCCAAGAAATCTTAACAAATAATCTGAAGAAAAATACTTAAAATCCCAAAAGTGGCTCCTTTCTTCTCTCAGCATTTTCTCCTCTTGATGGGGTCTAACCAAGAACGTGAGACATCTTCATATTCATTTTTAAGTATGTTAATAGATTTTAAGTCATTATTTGACATCATGTGAAACCAAAATATTATTTTTTTCTCTAAATGAACACATTTTTGTATAATCAGAAGAGAATATAACACTGTGTGTGTAGGCTATTGGAAATAACAGAAATAACCAATCTTTAAAATTATTACATTTAAACATTACATTTCTGAAAGATTTCAATAAAAGTTATATAATTTAATTTAAAATTCTGAGTATTATTAAAAGTAATGTATTCTTTTAAAACCCATATGAAAGTATTATTTAACAGGTCTATTTTCTGGGATCTGTTGTTATTTATTGCTTTACAAACTAACATTTCTAGATTTTTTTTCCCATTTGGCTGAGTATTGTGGATCTATAAGAAGAGAAATAGTTTTAACCACTGATGAGATTGCATACATTTCTAAATTCAGGATAGCTATACCTCCATTATTCCAATTTTTCATATGAGTGGACCAAGCTATTCTGGGTTTGGTCGGGTACAATAAAAATGTATGTATCACAGAATTGAATTTTTTAATAATATAAGTAGGAGGGGGTAAAGAGATTGATTGAATAATATACAAAATTTTGGGTAGAAAGATCATCTTAATTTTTTAAAGTTTCTCATCCATTGATAATGGGATCTTATTCCATTTTTGAGTAAGGCTTTCTATTGCCTTTAGACTTTTGTAATAGTTTACTTGAACAATATCTTTAATATTTTAGTAATGACAATACCCAAATAACATATTTCTTCCGATTGTGTATGTATTTTTTATAATCATCATGTAAATCAAATTTCTTAGGGCCAATTATTAGTATTTGTGTTTTGTTATTATTAAAGAGTAACCCTGATTGTTTTTGAAAATACTCCATATCTGAGAATAATGCTCAGATGGAATTGTTATTTCCTTCTAATGTGAGTAGAACATCATCAGCGAACATTTGTATTTTGGAGGATTAATTTGAGGTTAACTTGTATCCTTCAATTTCCACATTATTTCTTATCAAGTTGGCCCAGGGCTCCATAATTAATGTAATATAATAAGGGAGATAATGGACAACCTTGTTTGGTGCCTTTAATAATGGGATATTTTGAGAAATATTTGTTTCTATTTTAATGTATGCTTGGTTACCCTGATATAATTGGGTTATTAGATTAATAAAATTATACAAAAAGTTTAATCTTTCTAATAAAATAAATAATTAGTCCTAATTAACTGAATCAAATGCACAATTTATATCTAGGCTGACTAATGTTAGATTTTTATTTAAAGGTTTAACTGATTCTATTAAAGATAGGGTTCTTTTAATATTATCATAAGAATTTCTATTTATAATGAAACCAGTTTGATCATCTTCTACTAGGGATGGTAAAAAGATTTTGTCTATCTGCAAATATTGACATAAATACTTTATAATCAACATTTAACAGAGAAATTGGCCTATATGATGAACAATGAATGGGATCTTTATTGGATTTCAGGATGGGGGTTATAAAAGTGTACTTCCATGAGGCTGGTATTATATTTCCATTATGAGCAATACTGTATACCTTATGTAATAATTTTAGGGAATTCGAAGGCAATATCTTATAGATTTCAAGAATAATGCCATCATTTCCTGGTGCCTTATTTAATTTTAATTTAGCAATTTGTGTTTCAATTTCTTTAAAGGTAATGGGCTTGTCTATAATATTAGTTTGTTCATTCAAAAGTCTATTATGAATATATTTATTAATAAAGGTTTTGATTTCTTCATTAGAATCAGTTGTCTTGGTATGCTGATTTATATTAATGAAAAATTGTCTAAATTCAATCAATATATTTTGTATATCTGATACCATCCTTTTTTCCTTAGGTGAATATATTTCATTTATATGATTAAATTTGGATAGTCTTTTAGTTTTGTTAGCTAACATGTTTAGTGATCGTGGATTAGTGGAAAATTGTATAAATTTATTTTTTTCTAAAGCAATCATAGCTTTATGATTTAATATCTGTAGATACTTTTATTTCCTTCTTTTTTTCCATTGATATCAATCTCTCTCTCTTGATTCTGTTTTAAGATGTCTAATTTATTTTGTAAGTCAAGCAGTTGTTCATCCCAACATTTTTTTTTTTATAAAACCAATTAAAAATTCTTCCATAGAGATGAGCCTTAAGGGCATCCCATATACAGATTTCACTGGTTTCATTAGTAGAATTAATTGTCTATAACGTTCTGAGTTTCTAGATCTATAAATTCTTTAAATTCCTTTAACTTTGTAATATAGGCAGATATTCTTCTTATTTGGGTATTGTAATTACTGTTAACTATAACTTCAAATAGAATGGGATTATGGTCTGATAATGGACATGTAATTACTTTAGTATCTATTAAGATAGCTATTAAATTATTAAAGAAAAAGACTCTATCAATCCTAGAAAATGTATTATGTCTGTGGAAAAAAAAGTATATAATAAGGATTCTCACTACACCTTTCTAAACATACTGGAAAATATTAAGATAGAACCAAACACCCTAATACTGGGTGATTTTAACTACCCTGCCATTAACTGGGAAAACTACTCATGTACCAACACCTTTGCCCAACAGTTCTTGGAATTCATAAATTCCAACGCCCTGGATCAACTAATCCATAGTCCCACCAGGGGCTCCAATATCCTAGATCTAGTCATTACCAACATGAGAAATCGATGCTCCACACCTATGGTCACCTCCTCATTAGTCAGGTCTGACCATAAGCTAATCACCCTTAACATCCACATCCCACCCCCACCCCCAGTAAGGAAACCTCCATAAAAAACTTCTCCAAAGCCAACTTCATGCTACTCAAGTCAGAAGTGACAAACTTCATGACACCCATGTAGACGGGAACTGAAAGTTCAACTGCTGAATCCTACACTAAGGCACTGTACAAGCACATCCACTCATGCATGAATCGTGCCATCCCAAACAGAACCAAGATGCTCTCATCCAAAAAAAGGAAGCCAATCTGGTGGTCCACTGCCATAAACAAACTTTACAACAAAAGGAAGACACTGCTGCAGAAAAGAGGAAAATCCCAGGATGCAAAAAAACCTCCTTACCAGCCTCAGTAAGAAACTGAGATCCCTCATAAAATCCTCCAAAGCTAGTTACGAAAATAAAATTGCCAAAGATTCCAAAGACAACCACAAGGCATTCTATAACTATGTCAAGAATATAAATGGCAATGCTCAGATCTGCTCTGAGCTAAAACAGAATGGCATTAAATATACTGATCCCAAGGATATTGCCAATATCCTGGCAGATCGATTCAGTGCCAACTTCACCCCCCCACCCCCTAAATGGCCCATCTCAATACCGGAAGATTGCCAAATTCTGGTAATAACAGCCACACAGGTAAAAAACGCACTCTCCAAAGCTAAGAATACAGCATCCATGGGACCAGATGACATCCCGGGCTGTGTACTACATGAACTACAATATGAACCGGCACCTCACCTAAGTGTCATGTTTAATCATAGCCTCACCACAGGTTTCATGCCCACTGAGTGGCGCAGAGCTACAGTTATCCCACTCCACAAGGGGGGATCCACCTTGGATCCCGGAAACTACCATCCCCTCAGTCTGACAAGCCTGATCTGTAAGGCCATGGAGCGTATTATCATGAAACTTATAAACAAAGACATTGGCAACCTTCAAACACTGGACCCCACCTAGTTTGGGTTCGTGAAAGGCCGATCTTGTCTCCTGAACCAGATTGACTTCTTCAACTCAGTCTCCAGAGCCAAGGACAAGGGTAAGGTGGTCCACACAGCCTATCTAGACCTTGCCAAGGCCTTTGACATCATCCCCCACTCTGGAATCATAGATAAACTTACTAAGCTGGGCATTAATCCCTACGTCACCCAATGGGTTGCTAACTGGCTTACTGACAGAACCCACACTGTAAAAGTAGCCGACTCCAAATCCAGTTCCAGACAAGTGACAAGTGGAGTACCTCAGGGTTCAGTCCTGGAACCACTCTTGTTTGGCATCTACTTCTCTAAAGTACAGGCCAACACTAAGGGACTCTGGATAACAAAGTTCGCAGATGACTGCAAACTGGGAGCCATTATTGAATCCCCAAATGATGTGGATACTCTGCAAAAGGGCCTTACAGAAACAGATGCTTGGTGCCAGAGCCATGGACTCAAGCTCATTGCCAAGAAATGTATAGTTATCCCCTTTGGGAAAAAACATGTATCCATGAATTACCATATAGATGGCAGTTCACTAAACACTGAAAGTGTGATAAGAGACTTAGGGACACAGGTGGACAGTCGTCTCACCTTTGATAACCACATCGACACAACAGTCAGGAAATACTTCTATGTGGCACACCTCATTACTAAGGGCTTTTCATCCAGAAAAATGGAGGTCATTGTCCCACTGTACTCATCCCTCATTAGACCCATTATAGAATACAGTGCCCCATTTGGTATGTACCTCTCAAGACATCTGCAACAACTGGAAAGGCCACAGAAATACCTCACTAAAAGAATCACAGGCCTAAAGCAGATGCCCTACGCTGACTGCCTTAAAAAACTCCAGCTATACTCTGTCGCATATCGTCTACTCAGAGGCGATCTCTGATTAACATACAAGGCCATGTCAAACCCAGAGCTGTTGGACATGCTACACTTAAAGAAATCCCAATCCCTCAGAGCCACATGCTCCAGGGATCTAAACCTTGTCATCACAATAAACAAAACATGCTGGAGGGATAGGTTCCTGACCCAGAGACTCCCCAGACTCTGGAATAGATTGCCCATACATGTCAAGCAGAGTGCCTCTTTGGCCCTCTTCAAAAGGCACCTTGACGATTGGATGGGAGAAAGGAAATTCACCCCGGGGATCATGTCAGTCGCCCTGCTAGACAGGGGTCTAGGGAAGTAAATAGTGTGGGAAGAAATAGCCAGGGAATTGTTATGGCTAGGCTTATATAGGCCCTAGGGCTGATAGCCTAGTACCAACCTATGGACCTATGAACCTATGAACTAGGATTAGCGTAATTGCTTATATCTTTCAATAGATATATATCTGAGAATTCCTTTAATTTTTTGGCTGATGGTGAGATTCTTCTTTTATTGCATGAAGTTGAATCTTTGGTGTCAAGAATACAGTTAAAATCTCCTGCCAATATTATATTCCCTTTAGATAGTTGTATAATAAGGTCTAGATGATGATTCACAGTGTTGGTTCCTATTCCTGGGATCCAATATATATGTACTAACGTAAAAATCTTCTTATTTAATTCAATTGAAACAAGACAAAAGATTCCTTTATCATCTCTAAATGTGTCAATTATTTTTGGGCTTGGTAAAGAATTGTTCCATAAAATTGCAACTCTTCTTTTTTTTTGAGTGTGTTTTGAACTTACTAGTACTTTGTATGGTTTATTATTTAGTCTGACTATATCCTCATTTATTAAATGTGTTTCTTGTAGAAATATTAATTGAGATTTATGTAGTTTGATGAATTTAAATAAGTTACCCCTCTTTCTAGGATTATTTAGTCCATTAATGTTTAGAGAAATACCTCTTAGTGAATTCATTTAAAGGAATATGAAAGGTATAAAAAAATTATTGACCAATTAAATTTATTAAAACCTATAAAATGGCACACAGTGCAACAACCAAAACCAACTGAAAAACACTGTGATAAAAGAACCAGAGAAGACCCACTGGAAATTGCTTTAGCGTAAAAAATCCTTTAATCTCCACTTTCGTCTAGTTGACTACTTCAGAAAAGATAATATTACACTCAAAACACAGCATATATAAGCCAAAACAATTAAAATTAATTACAGCAATTAAAACAGTTAACACACCCTAATTAAACCATTAAAAAACTTCTAAAATCACAAATCTAAAATTCTGAGCTAACTTTTAGTTTTAAGAAAGTTTGTTGCCTAAAAAGCATTTTATATTTATACTTTCATTCAAACCAGGTGGATTATCTGCATTTAATCTAAGATGCCACAGAGTTTCCTTCCTTTCAACTCTCTTTTTGTTGTTACCACCTCTCAAATCTTTTTTAACATGTTCAAGCACAGAAAAAGTGAACATTTTACTAAATGGACAGCTAAGTTTATGCCTGTATAAGGCGTTATTAGTATCTGTACATTTAATAGCATAAATGTGTTCTTTAATACGTGCATTTAAATGCCTAGTTGTCATACCAATATAGAATGCTGAGCATCCTGAACAATGAAGAAGTCAACTAGACGAAAGCAGAGATTAAAGGATTTTTTTTACGCTAAAGCAATTTCCAGTGGGTCTTCTCTGGTTCTTTTATCACAGTGTTTTTCAATCAATTTAATTTATTATTGATAAATGTAGGAATACTGCATGATTGATTGTATTTAAAGTCTAATACAGATGAAAGCAAAATATTATTTTTTTTTTTATCTGTGGTTGAGAATGTCAAAAGAATGAATGTTATAAAACTCTGGTAATAACAATCCCAAACATTATAACCCCTTAGAACCCACCTGGAGTATAAAACTCCCAATTTGAGTGACATACTATCACTCAAATTAACATTCTAACCAATAGCAACCTCCATTCAGCAACTGTCTAATAAGATATATATAATTAGGTAAAATTAATATGGCTTCATATGAAAACACTATACTAGTAAAATATTAGAACACAAGAACTGTAATAACAAATTAAAACATTAATAAAATGTCTGTACATTAAGTACAGTTCATCAGATCTGCATAAGTAATAGTAAGATATAACTACAGTTATTCATTTGGAACCTTGTTATAGAAAAAGCAGAATTATTAATACAAGTATTGAACTAGACAATTTTAATCTAAATGCAAAAAATGCAATGAATAAATCATGTTTTATAATGAGAAGAGAAAAAAGGGAAAGAAGAAAAGGGAGAAATCATATTTCCCTAATCATCTGGTCTATATTAGAACACCGAACGTTCAAAAATTCAAGTGTTCTAATATTGACCCGTTTTCAGCGAACGCTGAAAATATTGAAGAAAAAGAAAACCAAATTTTTTCCTAGGGAAAGAATTTGGTTGTCCGTTTCTGTTGCTTTGGTATTTTCAGTGCTGTGGTGGAAAGTTACGGGTCAGGCTCAGGTAAGTGTGTGATTGTGTGGCTGTGGTAGGTGAGTTAGGGTTAGGGCGCGGGTGAGGTGACTGTGCGATAGTGATGGACCTTAGGGTTAGGGTTTGGGTTAAGGTAAGTGGATAGTTAGTGCTGTATGTATAGTTTAGTGTAGGGTTAAGTGTAAGAGTTTAGGTGTATGTGTGTAGATTGCTGTTTGTTTGGTGTGCTTGTGTTGTGTGTATGTGTTTTGAATGTGTGTTCTGAATGTTCAATGTTTTAAATTTTCGATTCACAGGGTTCGATATTAGAATACTCGACATTTTGAATGTTCAGTGTTCTAATATAGACCCTAATCATCCAGCTTTAGTGCATTTAAATTTTATATACAGTTTGTTATATTCACCTTAGTATGGTATAAACAGTAAATGTCAAACAACAGTTTAAAATTTGTTTTAGCATAATAATCAAATAACTAGAGCTATAGTTCTACTAAAACTTCAGTCCATGAAAATGTAATCTAACATCCATGTGATACCAAGCATATTGTTAATGTATATATATTGACATTGGTGAACCAGTGTATAAAGAAATAACATCTATATATTCTATTGTATTATTATTAACCTTAGTGCATTGACTGCTAAACTTATCACAATGCATATAACTATTCATTAATTGTTCTCTAACAGTTTCAAAGCACTACATAAAATGAAAAATCTTTTGAAATAATTATTTCAATAAAACTAAGATAACTTATATAGTTACATTTGCATAATACTAATAACATATGTATATATTATTTGTAGGTGAAAATCAATCTTTAGAAAATTACAATATAAAAGTTAGTAAAATTAATACAAATAGAATAATGATGCTAGAAATCAGGCTCATATATCTTGGTATACGTTGCTGGTCATTAGTTACGCTTTTCCATTCACTCCCCCTCAAGTTCTTTCTTTAATCGTATCATTTTCGGATATGGGTATGATAAAATGTAATTTAAAGGCATTAGATATCACTTCTCAGTTCTTTAAGAAAAGCAGTAAAAGTAATTCCATTTTCTTATGTGCGTTTGAAGATTCTATGCGACTGAGGTAAGCATGCCAGTTCAAAGTTCAGTCAAATATGTCAGGAGCTGAGCATCAAGATCAAGAGGGAATAATTATACTTGGAGAGGCTTCTCTGGTCTGGTCGCGAGCCCTTTTAACTCAGGATTACACTCAAGAGTGTCTCAGCGGGAAAATGTAAGTATGTACTTCAAATTTGAAGCTTTTGAGCACCTTGAGACTTGTCCAGTATTTACAAACCTGGAATCTAATAAAAAAAAAAAAAAAAGCAAGCGAAAAATGGAACCAAACCACCATAACATCCTACATTAAAAATCTACGTATTTCAGTCATTTGCACAGCTACAAAACTACAAAACACAATTTAATTGTGAACCAAGAGAGGGTAGCCAAAACCATGCACACAACACAAGAACTACTACCCACACAAAGTACCCCAACCAAGAGCCAGAAGTAACCATCATCTCAGCAACTTTAGAACATAAGAAGAGCCACATAAAATAAAATCAGAGATCCATGACCACCAATGTCACAAATGACAACTGTCTCTGCAGTGCATATGTAATAAAATATATAACAATCACCTCTCTATTACATGTAGTTATTGTATGTTGCCTCACATCTCATAGACAAAGAGATGCTAAAGAGACATCAATATATATAAATGCTAACTATACACTACTGTTCAAATATACTAATCAGTTTTTTCTATCTAGTAGTAACAACAAGCTCTATAACACTATAACTTACTATAATAACCAAAAGATGAAATTAATAAATTACTTTAGCAACATCATAAAACACTAAACACCCTTTTAATTATTTAGACATTGTAATAGAACTATTTGATATTAGTTTTAAATAAGAAGATTAAGATTATAAATTGGAACATGTTCAGAATAACAACAAAGGAAAATATTTAAATAATAACTTACCAGTTGTCTCAATGTTCTCCTCCACAATGTATGGGTTTGATGCAAGTAATTCAGGCATTATTGGTCCTATATGCAGTGAAGATAGAGTCACTTCTTATGTTTTTTCTTTTGTTCTGTACTAATCCATGTTCCATTTTCAGCAAGTCTTTTTGTTCTTGTATTTATCCACTCCATATCTTCAACTTTTGCTAGTATTTTTGTTTGTTTTAATGTATGAGAGGGCAGAATCTACATCTTCAAATATATAATGAAAGCCTGCTACTCAGAGCTCATGCTAGCCATGCCCCCGATGTGAATGGTTTTTGAAAGCATTTATGTGAGCATTTTACCATATTGTATTAGTGCTTTGATATGTGTTTTTAGAATGTATTTGTATTTATATCTACCATATAGACACACATATTCATTTTATAATATATTTATTATTGTCCACACTATTATCTAAATACACTCGCTTACATTTTTACATTATATATTTTTCATTATATATTTTTCATTTTATATTTTATATTTATATTTATGTGCATTCTGACCCTGACTTTACTTATATACTTATATATTATATATATATATATATATATATATATATATATATATATATATACACACACATATATATTTTTAACTCCTTTTTAATCCTTTTTTAAATTATTTTCAAGCCTTCATAACTTCTCAAATTTGGTTAATTCTGTTGATTATGTAAGATTATCAATGTCTGGCAGAACATCCGTGGTGGTGCAGCGGTAGCATTGTTGCCTCACAGCAAGAGGTTCTCCCATTCGATTCTCAGCTGGAGTGTGGAGAGTGCCTTCTGTGTGGAGTCTGCATGTCCTCCCCGCGGTTGGGTGGACATTCGAAAGACATGCATAATAGGCATGCCTTCGTTGAAGGTTGAATGTCGAGCTGGCACCTCGGCGTTCATGAAAAATCTACTGCCAATCATTAGCGGACCTGAGTTCCGCTGTGGCGACCCCTAAAGCCGAAAGGCACAACAACATCAATGTCTGGCAGCATAATACACTGTTAAGAGCCCAATGTACTGCAAGTAAATGGTATTACTATGCTTCACAAATGGTTATTTGGCTAGATGGCTAGATACACCTTTAAATAATGCACCTCATGTTATATGAATTATTCAGCAGTAATGAATGCGATTGGTGCACAAGTTTAATACCAGTTAACCTTTATGTTATAAAGGAAATGTCTCAATGGGCATGCTCTATTTTGATAAAGTCTCCTACACAGGAGACGAAAGCGCTTTATATTGTGTTTATTTAACTATTCAGTTATTTATTATATTTTGCTTTTTTGGTTTAATAAAATTGTTTTATAACTTATTGGACTTGATCGGCTCACTATTTTCTACACATCTGAACACCACCTAAGCCTTTCAGCTTCCTGGTTTTAGTTTTACAAGTTTGTCTAAATCTTATGGAAAAGAATGTTCCCGAATGCTTTTTGATGCTTTCTACTAATGCCAAGGGTTTTTCTAAAGATCCAGAAGGACTTTACAGACATGGTGATAGTGACTCTGTTTAGCTCAGGCAACAGTGGATCTGATGTCCATTTCATTATTTCTCACCACTGGGTGCTTGGATCTGATATCAGATCTGAACTGGCCATTCCAAAAGACAGATGCTACTAATCTCAAGCTCATTCCACTCCCATAATGCCCTGCAGCTCCCCCACCTCCTCAGATTTTGTTTATTGCCTTCCTGGACAGACGTGTCTATGCTAATCTTGAGCTAATTCTTCAGTTAAGAGCACTTTATGTACCTTTTTTTCACATCCTTTTTTGTCTTCTTTCCTGCCTAAACTCTTATAACCCTTTTCTATCTCTCCCCTCCCTCTCTTCAGAGTTTGTTGGGAATTAAGGCCATGTTATTTCTGCCTCCCTCATTTTTCTCTCCTGTACAGCCATTGTCCTACATCGTTCCCTCCTCATTAACTTTTTAAATTTAAATATATATATATATATATATATATATATATATATATATATATATATATGGGTCTACCTTAGAAGATCGACAGACCATTTGATCGACATTCATTTGGTCGACAGCTCATTTGGTTGACAACCAGTATTCATGGCAAAAACCTGGGGATTTGCCCCCCTACCTAATATTGTGTGACCCTGGAGTTGATATATATAGTTAGGGGGGTGTGGGGGGCATAGTCCCCACCTATTTTTGTTTAAAACATGACAAATTCAACAAAAAATACACATTTTAAACAAAAATAGGTTGGGGGCTTCACCCCCCCACATGCCCCAATGTGGGAGGGCTGTGCCCCCCACACCCCCAACTATATATATCAACTCCAGGGTCGCACAACATTTGGGAGGGGGAAAATTCCCTGTTAAGTACCTTGAATACTGGTTGTTGACCAAATGAGCTGTCGACCAAATGAATGTCGATCAAATGGTCTGTCGATCTTCTACGGTAGACCTATATATATATATATATATATATATATATATATATATATATATTAAAAAAAAAAAAACTTTCCTAGTATTTTTTCAGTTGTTTACTACTGCCTTTCAGTAGCTGCTATTGCAGTGCAAGTAGTATGTTTCTGGTCTACTACTTCTCAGTAGCTGCTGTGGGTGTGTGCACATGTTTTTTGGCTTTGCTGTGCCTGTGTGGACAAGCCCACCAGTTTTAAGAGGCGTGTCTCCTGCAGGCACAAAATTCTATATTCAGACTCTTAGGACACATGTGTGTACTGTTTGGGTGCTGCTCATTTGGAGCAGGAATGCAAGGCATGTGTGGCCTTTAATCGCTGTGCTTTAGTGTATCGCCACAATAAGTTCATTCTTAAAGGACTATTGCCTTCATTGAGCCAAGACTGTACAAAGCCAGGAGTTTTGAAGGAGCCAAAGAAAAGGGTATCTCCAGTCACTTCTGGGGCTTGTACTGCAGCTCCGGAGAAGAAAAAAAACTGACATATCCATTGCCATTAGATCCAGGGAAGGCCAGGTCTCCTTCAGACCAGAGGAGTACCTCAGAGCCAGTGCTATTTTCCCCCAAATTTGCACCTTCTTGGATCTGACCTACCTTAGATCTGAACACCACAGCTCCTAGGGTGTCTTCGGATTCATCTGAGGTTGTTTTCATTTGGAGTTCACCTTCTCCAAGTAGGTCCTCTTCAGATCTGAGGTCTTGGAGCCATACACCGAAGAGGTCTACCCAGTCCTGAGTGTCTTCTAGGTCCTCTAGGTTGTCCTGCTTTGACATTGACAAGATGACGTGGAACTTGCTCAAGGCTCAGATTGAGATGGGGCTCTTACACTCTCCATCCCATCTTGGATTTGTGAGACCCCCATCACCATTACTTACGATCCTCATCCAATCCAACAGTCCACGTCAGAGCTCCACAATCTAGATGTCCTGAGAGAGACATTGTGGAGCTGAGGATACTGCTTTCATAAACTCTGATAGTGTCCCAGACAGGCTTGGCTCTGATTGTCTTGGATCAGGGGTCGTCCAGGACTTGAGAGGACAGTGCCAGCTCAGGGGGGTGGACTCTGCTCCAACATGGTTGGTTCAGTCTCTATCACTTGGGGAATCAGCCCATGATACCTAGGGTCCAGTGTTGTCTGGAGGCCATGAATCTAGAGTGGTATCTTCCTTTTCTTCTCCTGCTTTGAGGAGATGGGTGGATGGTTCTCCAGGTTTGTTGGCTTTTCAGGAGACAGAGAGGGAATTCCCCAGACCCAGAAATGCATCTCTTCTTCCTCTGAAACCTATGCAGTCCTCATCTGTTCCAAGCCTTGGTCCCATTCATCCTGCCCAAGGTCATCCTGTCCAGGATGTCCTCCAGCCCCCTACTGTGACAGGACCCCCTTCCTCTTCTAAGTCCTCCTCTGAGTCTCCCATGGAGGAGGTGCATTAGAAGAGGATGTGGAAGAGGAAGCACATTGACTCTCCTTTGGAGTCTTTGACAGAGGACATCGATCTTGATGAGGGAGAAGGGTTCCCTCTATCTCCACCCGATATCTCCGTCGGAGATATGCTAGAGATCCTAAAGCACAAGGTTGGATGGTCTGCCCAACCCCCTTCTGAGGAATTGGTGTTTCTGGAGGTGTTCAGGACAGGTCCCTCTACATCCTGGGTGGACCCCACCAGTGGATGAGCTTACTGATTTGATTTCCTGCTGAGATTGGAACTAACCTGATCCTGTGGAGCGTACTCCCAAATGTCCTGACAAATTCTCGAACACTCCATTGGATGGACCCACTGGAGTAAAGGTATTCTGGTTGATGCCATCATAGTGTCAGCAGCCACAGAGAAGGAGCTAGTGGAGCACAACTCCTCTGTCCATCCCCCGAACAAGGAGTCCTGGGCCTTGGACAGACATGGGAAGTGCATATATGCCTTGGCAACTTTTTCACTGAGAGCACTAAACCATTTGGCACATTTTACATGTCTTCAAAGAGATCTGCTGAAGGAGGTTGCCAGGTCTCTGTCTGAGTGCATGTCTAAGAAAGACTTTTAGTAAGGTCTCTCCCCAGTTGTCAATTCTCACGTCTTTAGCTAATTCATGGATGAGGCTGATTTTCAGTGCTGCAGAAGGTACCTTATGAGCAGCTGGATCAGGCATAATCCTAAGGAGACATGCCTGGTTGAGACTTTGTGAGCTTGCGGAATCCTTTAAGGCATATTTTTACCAATGCTCCCTTTGATGGGTCTTCACTGTTTGGACCATCTGTACAGGATACACTTACCCACAGCGAGCAAGAGGGGGGTAGACTCTGTCTGCTGTAGGGATCAAATTTTCTCCCCCTCAGAGGCCTTTTTCAAGGAACCAACATAGTGGGAAGAAAGTATGGTTCAAAAATTCTCAGGGTTCTTTCCTGGAGTCTCATGATGAATCCTCATCCAGAGCCAGAGGACGAGGTTTCAATAGAAGATGCAGCCCGAGGTGCACAGGGGTCCGCAGAATCAAGGCTTCAGGGAACCTTTTTCTGACAGGTCCTGTCAGCTCTCCTGAAGTGCTACCCGACTGTCCTACTCTGAAGGCAGTTGGGGCAGATTGTCCTTGGACCTAGACAGCTGGACAAAACTAAAAATGATGCCTGGGTGCTAAGCATAATTTCCAGAGGTTATTTCATTCCCTTTTTCATCCCCCACCTCCTGCAAAGAAACTCCCCAACATTCTACCCCATCAGAGGGGGTACACCATGAACCAAGTTCAAAAACTTCATCCAGCCAGTCCCAACCAGGCAACAAGGATGCAGAATTTATTCATGCTCCTTTTTGGTGCCAAAAAAGACAGGAAACCTGCATCTTATATTGGACCTGAGCAATCTAAATTTGTTTGTCAAGAAGTCAAAGTTCCGCATGGTGATGGTTCAGTCCATCTTGTTATTCATGCTCCTTTTTGGTGCCAAAAAAAGACAGGAAACCTGCATCTTATATTGGACCTGAGCAATCTAAATTTGTTTGTCAAGAAGTCAAAGTTCCGCATGGTGATGGTTCAGTCCATCTTGTCATTACTATGCAAGGATGATTAGAAGTGCTCAGTAGACCTCCAGGATGTCTACTATCACATAAAGATCAACAAGCGCTCCAGGAGACATCTGCACTTTGGCTGAGAGCCAATCATTACCAATTCAGAGCACTACCCTTTGGACTCACAATGGCCCCCAGGGTGTTTACCAAATGCATGTTAGTAGTGACAGCTCACCTGAGACTGGAGGGATTCCAGGTGTCTGTGTACTTAGATGATGAACCAATCAAGGCATCAACTGGAATTGGTGACACAATATGCATCGCCTGCATGTCATTCAGCATCTGGAGATCACAATAAATCTGGCAAAATTGAATCTGACACCTGTGCATATGATAGAATTCATAGGAATGCAACTGAACACTGTCACACAAATAGCAAGCCTACCGTTACAGTGAGCATCATCTGAGACATCAAATTTAACTCCTGCTGGATATGCCCTCTCCCCCAGCAAGACTTATTCTAAGATCTCTAGGTTCCATGTCAGCTGCCATACTTCTAGTGCCCTTAGCAAGGTTTTGTATGCAAGTACTTCAGTGGATGCTAGCGGTCCATTGGCCCATTATGTATCATCCCTTAACTGTAACCATAAAACTGACTTCAATCTGCAGGCAGCATTTTTGATGGTGGATGTCATCAGACAATCTTCCCCTAGGCAGTCCTTTTTTCTCTCCCACCCCTGGTGTCCAATGAGACCATGGATGCTTCCTTTTTGGGTTGGGGGGCATTTCAGAGGAAGATTGTTCCAAGACACGAGGTCCACCTTAGAGATGAAATTGCACATCAACGTTCTGGAGATGAAAGCAGTCCTGACATTGCAACCCTTTCAAGACTGTCTACTTCTGGGAACGATAGCAGTTCATACAGACAACATGCCAGTTGCCTGGTATATCAACAAGCAAGGGGGAACCCATTCTTACTCATTATGAAGAGAGGCCATGAGAGTGTGGGAATGGGTGATCTCTTCAAACTGCTTTCTGATTGCAATGAACATTCCCGTGGAGACCAACGTTCTTGCAGATAGACTCAGCCAATCCAGTCTGAGTCCACACCAGTGATCCTTGAATCAGGGCCAACCATGCTGCAACCTTTTGGCATCTCCTCTGAGCACCAAATGCAGCAAGTACATCACTCTGATCCCCCAAGTCACCCAGGGATGCTCTAATACATGATTGGCCTCTGGGTCTCCTGTACGCCTAACCACCAATACCATTGATACCGAAAGTCCTACAGAAAGCCAGCAGGTTCAAGAGCACACTAATACTTATACCCCCTTCTGGCCTCATCAGGTATGGTTCCCCTTCATCTGGTGTCATGCCAAGTATCCTCTATGGATACTGGATCCCAGACAGGATCTGATTTCTCACCCATTAGACCAACAGTCCCCCAATCTAAGATGATTGAGACTAACCGTTTGGTTTCTCCACCTCCAATGATTTTAAAAAAGTCCAGGCTAGCCTCTCCCATCTGTGACATTATTCTTGCTTCTCAAAAACTTGCTACTAAAATTTTTTCAATAGCAAGTGGAGAAGATTCTCAGTGTGGGCAGGGAACCAGAACATTGAGCCTTTCTTAGCTCTCATTTCAGCCATACTACTTTTCCTAAGTTCCCTATTTCAAGAAGGAACAAGTTTTTCTACGATTAAATTACAATTGGCAGCAATTGTTAATTTTCACATCCCGGATGGTTCACAGTCATCAGCTTCCATTTTAACAGCTAGGTTGTGCAAGGCCTTCATGAAAGGGATATTTCTCCTTAGGCTGCCTGTTAAAGACCTTCTCCTTATCATCTGAATCTGGTTCTTTGAGGTCTTACCCCTAGAAACCTTTTGAACCCACCGGATCCTGTGACATGAAGTTTTTAACTTGGAAAACCATTTCTCTTGTGGCCATTACTTCCACCAAGAGAGTATCAGAACTGCAGGGCTTGTCTTCTAAACGGCCATACATCTGTTTTTTCATGGATAGAGTATCTCTGAGGATGAATCTTTCCTTTATGCCTAAAGTGGCCATGGAAACTAACATAAATTTGTCCATTCATCTTCCGGTTTTCTTTCCTAACTACTCCAGTGATGGTGAATATACACTTCATCTTCTTGATGTTCTGTTAGGAAAATATGTATTAGTAATATGCTTAGTGCATTCGAGGTTTTAAAAGGGTTAACACATTTATTCTATTTCACACTGCATAAATCTGCATGAGCTGCAGAAGCATTCCAATCCTGTTATGTCATGAAATATGCGCAGCTATGATCTCTGCTTATGCTTTGGAAATTTACAGGGAAGCATTCAATTTCTGTTAATGTCAGGGAAATAATAATAGATGTTTCACTTCTACTAATAGGTTCATAGGTTAGGTTCATAGGTTCATACTAGGCTATCTGCCCTAGGGCATTTACAAGCCTAACCAGAGTGTGTTTGGCTTTCGCCACCCATTTTAAATGAATTTTGCTATGCCCTTTTTCGAGGTTAGTATACTATGCCTCTGTCTAACAGTGACACAGAAGTGATACCCGGGGTAAACCTACGATCTCCCATCCACTCATCAAGATTCCTCTTGAAGAGAGTCAGTGAGGGACTCTGCCTAACCTGAACTGGGATTTTATTCCAGAGTGAAGGGAGCCTTTGGGTTATGAATCTGTCCCTCCAGCATGTCCTATTTATTTCAGTGCTGAGGTTCAAGTCTCTCGAGTGCATAGCTCGATGGGATTTGGATTTTCTGAGGTGCAGCATGTCCATTAATTCCGGGTTGGACATGGCTTTATACGTCAGGCACAGATCGCCTCTGAGCAGGTGGTATGCCACTGAGTAGAGCTGGAGTTTCTTTAACCGGGCAGCATATGGCATCTGTTTGAGCCCTTTGATCCTCTTGGTGAGGTACCTTTGGGGTCTTTCCAGTTGCTGCAGGTGTCTGGTAAGGTAAATCCCAAAAGGGGCATTGTACTCAATTATGGGCCTGATGAGGGATGAGTAAAGAGGCACAATGACCTCCCCTGATCTAGATGTGAATCCCTTCATGATTAGGTGGGCTATATAAAATGTTTTTCTAACCACTTTGGCCACGTGGTTGTCAAATGAGAGATTGCTATCAACTTGGGTCCCCAGGTCCCTAATTACTTCTTCCGTACTTAATGGATTACCATCTATGTGGTAATTTGTGGGCACTTTGTTTTTGCGAAGGGATGACTATACACTTTTTGGCATTTAGCTTGAGGCCATGGCTCTGGCACCAGTTGTCTGTTTCTATGAGGCCCTTTTGGAGGATGCTTGTGTCGGCTGGAGAGTCGATTATGGCGCCCAGTTTGCAGTCATCTGCAAACTTGGTCAGCCACAGTCCTTCCGTGTTGGCCTGTACCTCTGAGAAATATATACCGAACAAGAGAGGTCCCAGGACTGAGCCTTGTGGGATGCCACTTGTAACTGGTTTGGTGTCTGACATGGCTCCAGCAATTCTAACCATGTGGGTTCTGTCCTTGAGCCAGTTTGCAACCCATCTAGTGATAAAGGGGTTTATATTTAAGCTGGTGAGCTTATCTATAATGCCTGAGTGGGGTATTATATCAAAGGCTTTTGCGAGGTCCAGGTAGGCTGTGTGGACCACCTTCCCCTCATCAATGGCCTTGGTGACTGTTTCAAAGAAATCAACCAGGTTTAAGAGGCAGGATCTGCCCTTAACAAAGCCGAACTGGGTAGGATCCAGTGTCTGTAGGTCCCCAATATCTTTATTTATGAGGTCCATGATGATCCTTTCCATAGCTTTGCAGTCCAAGCTAGTCAGGCTTATGGGGCGATAGTTTCCAGGATCCGTTGAGGCACCACCTTTGTGGAGAGGGACCACTGTTGCTGTACGCCACTCTTTGGGTACATATCCTGTAGTAAGGCTGAGATTGAAGAGTAGTTTTATGTTTGGGTTTAGTTCTTCTTGGAGTTCATGTAGGACGCAGCCTGGGATACCGACTGGTCCCATTAATGCTGTGTTTTTTGCTTTGGAGAGGGCAGCTCTTACCTGAGCATCTGAGATGTCAGGGGGGCAGCACTCTGCTGGGATAGATATTTGCCCTTTTGGTGGGGAAGGGGGGAGAAGTTTGCACTGAACCTGTCAGCTAGGATGTTGGCAATGTCTGTGGGTTCGGTGTATTTTTTGTCATTCTGGACTAATTCTGAGCATATCTGGGAATTCCCACCCAGGTTCCTAACATAACTAAAGAAAGCCTTGTGATTATCCTTAGTGTCCTGTGCAATTTTTCTCTCGAAGCTGGCCTTAGATGATTTTATGAGTGCCCATAGTTTTTTGCTAATACTGATCAGAGATGCCTTCCCTTTTTGGGATTTTGCTCTATCATGTAGTAGCTTCCTCCTTCTATTGTATAGTTTGTTTATGGCTGGGGTCCACCAGACAGGATGCCTGCCTTTGGAGGATTGGGTCTTGGTTTTGTTTGGGATTGCATGATCCATGCATGTGTTCATAGAATACGTTTATAAAGGATTCTGCGGTCTGGGCCGTATTTTCCACAGGCCCGGAGGCTTTGAAGGATTCCACCTCAGTTTTGAGGAGTGTGAAATTTGCTTTAGAGAAGTTTTTCACTGTGGTTTTCTGGGCAGGGGCTGGGGTCGGGATGTGAATATCTAGTGAGATTAGTTTATGGTTTGATCTTACCAGTGAGGGATACACTTCTGGTCTGGAGCATAGAGTCCCCATGTTGGTGATGATCAGGTCCAGTATGTTTTCCCCTCTTGTGGGAGTGGTAACAAGTTGTTCCATAGCATTTGAGTTTATAAATTCTAGGAACCTTTGGGCTAAGGTGTTGGAGCTAGAGTAATGCTCCCAGTCTATGTTTGGGTAGTTGAAGTCACCCAATATAATGGTGTTTGGAGAGACCTTCATATTTTCCAGTGTTCTCAGGAAGGCCGAGTGGGGTTCCTGGGTTTGGGAGGGTGGTCTGTAGCAGGCTATAAACTGGAAGGCAGTTTTACCCACAGTTAGTTGCACATGGATAGTCTCTGATGCTTCGTGCTGTGCCACCAACCTGGAGGTGTGGGTATCTTTGACGAATATTGATACTCCTCCTCCTTTTGTGGTTCGGTCCAAGTTTTGGGGCTGAAAAACATGGTATGAGGTATAACCTGGTAGTGCTGGGGTGCTCTCGGGAGCCTTGAACCAGGTTTCTGTTACTGCATAGATATCAATGTTCTCCATGCTAAGGAGAGTTTTGAGTGCGTGCATCTTGAGGTTTAGACTTCTGGCATTGAGTAGCATTACTCTTAGTTTCTTATCCCTTGTGATACCTATGGAGGTGGGTTTGTCTTTTGAGCCTTACCTAAAAAGGCACTATGGGGGTGGCAAGAGCCTTTGCCAATATCCGAAAGCCCAGGGGTGACAGGTGCAAGCCATCCATAGCAAAGCATCGTGGCTTGTCGAGCATGTCATCCCAGGCTGACAGGCATTGGATCCCCTTTGAATGACACCAACACTTAAGCCAATTGTCTTCATATTGTGGCATCATTCTTGGTGAGGGTAAGATGCTACTCAAGGTCAGGGTCATACTGGCCTGGGCTACATGCTCAGAGAGCTCCTCTATGTCTCTTTTCATGTAGTCCAGGGAGGTACGTCTCAGGTCATTCACACCAGCATGGACAATGACTGAGTCATATTTGTACTTGCCTTGGAGTGACCTGAGTGCTTGTGTTATATGGCGGATCCTAGCACCTGACAGGCAGCTCACCATGACCTTCTCCTTGTTCAGTCTGGTGAGCGGGACATCAGTGTGCCTGATGATAGAGTCACCTATTACAAGTGCATCAGGTGTGTTGTTTAGCCTTAAGGGCTGTGACTGTTCGGCACACTGGCTTTGTGAGCTATGTGTTGCACGTGTTTTGTTTAGGGGTAGCGGTTACTTGGGTGTCTGTTTTGGAGGTCTCTGTTGCTTAGGCAGATTTTTATTTAGAGCCTCCGGGTATGTTTTTGTGTGTTTATGTGTTTGGTTTGCTGTCGTGGTAGGTCTATGTGAGACTGGAATTGTAGTGAGTGTAGTTTCCTTCTCCTCCTGACTGGTTATGCCAGTACTGAGTTGAGAGAGCTTAGCCTCCAGTTTGGCTATATGGTTGCATCTCTCACATGTGTTGGAATTTGCTGGGAGGAGGAGAGGGTTGTCTGTGTACATGAGGCAGTTGTAACATTGCCTCAAGATTCCCAGATTCACCAGCTGGACTGGAGAGGAGATTGACAACTGACCTTTGGACATGCTAGAATAGTATTGGGAATTCCTTTATAATTGAAAAAAGGGCCAATGGGGAACAAAGTATGCAAGGGGAGTTTGTGAGGGTGTAGTGCTTTTAATTTTTTAGTGCTGACTTATATAATTGCTTTAGTGAGCAAGTGCCAGGGTTTAGAGTAGGAATAGGGTGTTTATTATGAGAAGTAGATCAGTTCTAAGGGAAAAAGTGAAGAGCAGACTTTGTGGAGCCGACAGTGGTTTAAACCCAATTAAGCGGCATTGCCCAATACTGGGCTATGCGCAAAATCGCGCAAAGCCGTGCTAAAGTGGTTTTTATACAGGAGGGACTTGAAAGAGCTAGAAATTGGCCCAAAAACTGTCAATAGACTACCAGATTCTTGTGCTGGGAACACTCCTCCAGGGATAGATAGGCTGCTCTAAGCTCCCCACTGCCACTGGTGAACAAAGAAGCCTCCCCATATCTAAGAAAGGAAATGGGCAACACAGGAACTTTCCAGAAGTCCAGAATACAGCAAAGCCTGTATTTGGACTACTATAGGTCAGGAAAGACGGGAAACAAGTACAATTTTTTTTTCTTTTTTGCAACAAACAGCAGGAAAATGCAATAAATATGTAACACAGGCTAGCACACTTGAGTGTGTAGCCTCAACAGGTAAATGCAACAAACAGGGCAAGCTTTAAAAGTGCAGGTGCAAAAACAACTTTAAACAGTTTAAAACAGTTCAAGAAGCAGAAATACTTGCAGTTTAGCTAGATCGGACAGTTGCCCAGGTAGTAGCAGCAAAAAAAAAACACTTTTATCAGGTTAGCAGTCGCTCTTTTAGCCTCTCTGCTGCTAGCACCACTCTGCAGGACCACTAGGAGCTTGGCTGAGTAGTAACAAGTGCAAAAACTGCACCAAAGTGGGTTTTATACAGGGGGACTTGAAAGAGCTAGAAATTGGGCCAAAACGGCCAATAGACTACCAGATTCTTGTGTTGGGAACACTCCTTCAGGGATAGATAGGCTGCTCTAAGCTTCCCACTGCCACTGGTGAACAAAGAAGCCTCCCTTTATCCAAGAAAGGAAATGGGCAACACAGGAACTTTCCAAAAGTCCAGAATACAGCAAAGCCTGTATTTGAACTACTCTAGTTCAGAAAAGACAGGAAACAAGGATAATTTTTTCTTTTCTTTTTTGCAACAAACAGTAGGAAAATGCAATAAATATGTAACACAGTCTAGCGCACTTGAGTGTGTAGCCTCAACAGGTAAATGCAACAAACAGGACAAACTTTAAAAGTGCAGGTGCAAAAACAACTTTAAACAGTTTAAAACAGTTCAAGAATACAGAAATACTTGCAGTTTAGCTAGATCGGACAGTCACCCAGGTAGTAGCAGGAAAAAAACACTTTTATCAGGTTAGCAGTCACTCTTTTAGCCTCTCTGCTGCTAGCACCACTCTGCAGGACCACTAGGAGCTTGGCTGAGTAGTAACAAGCGCAAAAACCGCGCCGAAGCGGGTTTTATACAGGGGGATTGAAAGAGCTAGAAATTGGCCCAAAACGGCCAATAGACTACCAGATTCTTGTGCTGGGAACACTCCTCCAGGGATAGATAGGCTGCTCTAAGCTCTCCACTGCCACTGGTGAACAAAGAAGCCCCCCTTTATCCAAGAAAGGAAATGGGCAACACAGGAACTTTCCAAAAGTCCAGAATACAGCAACGCCTGTATTTGGACTACTCTAGGTCAGGAAAGGTGGGAAACAAGGATAATTTCTTTTGTTTTTCTTTCTTTTTTTGCAACAAACAGCAGGAAAATGCAATAAATATGTAACACAGGCTAGCGCACTTGAGTGTGTAACCTCAACAGGTAAATGCAACAAACAGGACAAACTTTAAATTTCAAGCGCAAAAGTGCGCTAAAGCTGGCTTTAAAGCAGGGGGTTAGAAGAGATAGGAAATGGCCCAAAATGGCCAATAAGCTACAGGTCACTGGGCTGGAACCACTCCTCAAGGGACAGATAGGCTGCTCAGAGCTCCCCACTCTCACTGGTGAACAAAGAAGCTTCCCCCTATCCAAATAAGGATATGGGCAACACAGGAATTATGACACAGCCCATAGATCAGCAATACCTGAAGACTGGACTATTCTTGTTCAGTAAAGGTGGGAAACAAGGATTTTTTTTTATTTTTTTAATTTTTTTTACAGAGTAGCAGTAATTAGGTACAGAAACACAGTAAATGCTTTAATTCGGCTAGCACATTTGAGTGTGTAGCCTACCAGTTAAACTAAGCAAAAACAAACTTTAAAAGTGCAAAAAAAACCCTCAGAAATACAGGCAGGAATGCAATAAAACAACTTTGCAGAGCTTATTTAGTTAAAGAAACAGAGAAGTCTATATATATAGAAAAGCAGCTAAAACACACAAACACTTCAGATGCAGTGCAACCTAGAGCACTTAAGTTGTAGCAATATTAAGGCAATTACAGTTATAACAAATGCTCTGAAATATACTCTCTATATATATTTTTTTCTTTTTTCCCTTTTTTTTGAAAGGGAAAAAGGAGAAACAGAAGGCCTTATCAAATGTTCTCTCTGTATTGGGTAGAATGAGCTAATGACACTAGATTGGGAGGAGTGTCACAGATCAGATTTACAGTAGGGGCGGGCAACTGCAAAGCCACCAAGTATAAGAGCAAGACACCAACTGGGAGGGAAGGAGGGGACAGACAGTAAGCACTACAATAAACAAATGAAAGTTTTTAAACAGATAAAGATTGGTAAAGATACAGAATGCTTTTAACTGCAGACAAATCAGTTACTTGTGTAGATTTGTTAATAGCAATAAAATACACTCGAAGACTAAAAAGCAGACAATAAAAGTGCTATATATTAATTGTTAGAAACAATAATCTGTATAAATAATCGAAAAAAAAGCAGGATACTTATATATCTCAGCTAACTGTTGCGGTCAACAACTCTCATCCACTCTGCTCAGTGTGTATAGACAGAAACCCTATCAAAGTTAGGGCTTAAATAATGTCATGAGATTTAAACAAAGAGTTATTGATTTTCTGCTTATGCTATGGGAAAATACACAGCTGCTGGAGCTATTGATAATGAAGACAAAGGCTGTTTGAAAATATGAACCGCAATCAGCATTTACTTGTACCTAAGCTAGAAATGTACCTTGAAATGTAACATATGTATTAGAGCTGCACAATTGAAGAATAGAAAGCTTGTAGTGGGCTAAAAAAATACAGCCCCCAAGGTCAGGTTGTTTTTCTCAAATGTTTTTCATAAATCCAGTCATGTCAGCAGGAAATCCAAGTAACATTTTCTATGTAACACATAGTGAGTTTTAAATCTGAACATGTCAGCAGGAAATCTGAGTAACATTTGCTGTAGAACAATACAGAAAGCTGTGTCTAACTACGTCAACCATAGAAAGTAACATTTTATAGAACAGTATAAGAGAAGCATACTGCCTGCTAGTAATTAGGCAAAATCCTGTATTTGCATGTTTTTGTCTCCTTGCTGCAAGTAATAAAAGGTGCCATACCTGAACCTTACGTGAATTGGTCTTTGAAGTTTTTTCCTTTGACATGTTCATAGACAGTTTCATTTTTATCTACACAGGACATGGGAATTTGCTAATGACACTAGATTGGGAGGAGTGTCACAGATCAGATTTACAGTAGGGGTGGGCAACTGCAAAGCCACCAAGTATAAGAGCAAGACACCAACTGGGAGGGAAGGAGGGGACAGACAGTAAGCACTACAATAAACAAATGAAAGTTTTTAAACAGATAAAGATTTGTAAAGATACAGAATGCTTTTAACTGCAGACAAATCAGTTACTTGTGCAGATTTATTAATAGCAATAAAATACACTCGAAGACTAAAAAGCAGACAATAAAAGTGCTATATATTAATTGTTAGAAACAATAATCTGTATAAATAATCGAAAAAAAAGCAGGATACTTATATATCAACCATATATACGTCAACCATAGAAAGTAACATTTTATAGAACAGTATAAGAGAAGCATACTGTCTGCTAGTAATTAGGCAAAATCTTGTATTTGCATGTTTTTGTCTCCTTGCTGCAAGTAATAAAAGGTGCCATACCTGAACCTTACGTGAATTGGTCTTTGAAGATTTTCCTTTGACATGTTCATAGACAGTTTCATTTTTATCTACACAGGACATGGGAATTTAGGAAGTCTGAGCAGCTATTTGTTTCCTTTTCACCCAGTCTGTTAGGCCAAGCAGTGTCAAAAGTAACCTTAGCTAAATAGATCACCAACTGTTTATCCATCATTCCCTCCCCGAAGGGACTGCAGTTGCCCCATCCACTGAAGGCCCACTCTACTAGATTGTTATCTACTTCCACCTTTGTAGCTAGAACATCTGTTGATGACATGTGCTGTGGCAATCTGGTCCAAATCACATACTTTTGTTTTGCATTACAAACTGGACATAGTTTCCAGAAATAGAGCATCCTTAGGCTCCACAGTATTCAGGCATATCCTTCCATAGGGGCCACCCTAGGTAATTATGTAGCTGGGGACTCTGATCCAATGGTGAGGAATAACAAAATGGACATCATCAGTTTTAGGAATTATGTACTTGTTATTTGTGTTGTCCTGTTTCATTATTCCTTGCATGCCACCCAACCTTCCCCCTTCCAGGAAGTCTAGAGGTTTCTAGGAGAGTTCTGAGTTTCATGGTTCCTTGTCTTGAACTCCAGTTAAGAGCTTTGTTGTTATTGTTATTGTAGTTTTTGCTGTTTATAGTTGTTTTCATATCTTTGCTTCACCTTTTTTTGTAAGGTGGTGAACTCAATCTGAGGAGTTGGGGGAGCTGCAGGGCATTATGGGAATGGGAGAAGCTCAGGATTAGTAGCATCTGTCTTTTGGAATGGATGGTTCAGCTATGATCTAAGATCCAAGGACCCAGTGGTGAGGAACCATGAACTAGGCCAACACAGATCCCAAATTATGGTAAGTACATAACTCCTAATTCTTGCTTCTTTTAAAATAGGCCAGGGACAAATGCCACAAGCTTCCCCACAGACTGGGTTAACTCTTACAAGATAAGGGTTGTTTGAAACACCCCAACCTGAAAACACTTTCGGTGAGTGCCTGGATGATAGAATTTTAATAATGTTTAGGCACTCTTTTTGTCTGAGCAGTTGCAGCAAGTATAAAGGAGGCAAAAAAAAAAAAAAACTGCTACGAGAAAGTCGTGTAAATTGAAGAGATTTTCTACTTGGTACCTTTTTAATGATCAGAACACCTTTAAGGCAAGGATTTCTCTGGGATTAGATTATTTGTGAGTTATGTGGCCTTTCTTACTTGTCTTGTTTCAGAAATTTCAGCTGGTATGCAGTAAGATCCCCCCTATTTGTATCTGTCCTCAAGCAGTTTTTGAAAGGAATATTACATGTCCATCCAACTAGAAAAACTGTGTCTTCTCCTTGAGATCTTAACTTTGTACTTGAAAAACTAGCAATTCTTCCATTTGAACCATTTCACCAGGCTTATTTGAGGTTCTTGGTTTCAAAATATATGCATTGTGCTGACCTGCAAGAAGAGTATCCAAGTTGCAAGGTGTTAAGTTAAGTCAACCTTACCTCATTTTCTACAAGGACAGGGTTTCTTAGAGAGCAAATCCTTTATGCCTAAAGTGGTCTCCGAATTTTCCTTTAAGGCAATCTGTTAATCATACTGTATTCCTTACCCAACCTAAAAACAAGGGAGAAAGAATCCTTCATGCATTGGATATCCACAGGCAGCTTGGTTACTGCTTTGACAGAACTAAATCTTCAAGAAAGCTGATCAGATGTTTGTCTCATGTGACGTTAAGGAAAAGAACAGCCTATTTTTGCTATTCTCAGCATAATGCATCATTTCAGGAAAGGTTAGGGCCCATTATACCAGAACTTTGGCATCTGCTGTGGCTTAGAAGTATTCTATAAGCAGCAACTTCATCCTGTGTACATACTTTTACAAAGCATTACAAGTTGGATTCCTTTTCCAGGTCTAGATCAAGCTTTGCTATGACCATTATGCAGGGTTCCTGGATAACTGAATTCCTTGCTCCTGCCTTAATGTACTTATGTTACGGAAGTATACCCAAATAACTTCTGCTACAGCAACAGTGATTTATGCTGAGCATAATGCAGTTGTGTAGCTAAACTTTCTGTAGCAGTAGATGTTCTGATAGAGCTTTGTTATAGTAGCTGTTCTCTTCAACTAGCCCCATTGTTCTGGTTTGCTGTATTGCCATTATGTGGATGTATATACCCTTGTGTAGGCAATAACATTTGTTTTACTATTACATTTTCCTTTCCTAGCATTGTTACTTTCTGGGCTTTTGCTTGCCTTCTTGAGTTAAGAAAGCACTGAAGCTTTTAGTGAGCAAACTGCTCTCCTTATGTGGCTGTGCTCAAACCTCTGGCAGTTAGGGCATGTGTAAGATGCCCTAAAACTTTGAAAGCTATCTGGTGGTCATATCCTGGATGGGATATAACCCAATTAGCATAGACTACTGTAACACTGATTTATTAGAACATCTGCTGATCTGATGTAAATTTTCATGTTATCCTCAGTGGATGGGTTCTGTTCCAACCCCTCATAACCGACTCAACCACTTGCTAAAGCTCATGGGCACCAAAACTGTCGAGCTTCCCCTTTACCTGGAATGCATTTGGTTGAATACCTCTGATCTCATTTGCTGGTTTCAGCTTCAGACATGGTTTACCTTTACTCTCAAGCTCGTTTCAGATAAGTAAACATTTTTGATATTTTTTTTCTTCATATCTTTTTCCCCCTTATAGAGTACTTTCCCTTTACTTCTTCACTCTCCTTTCATACCTTTGGTACATCTTGGAAACTATTGCTAGTATCTCCCCCATACCCTTGTTCCTTTACATACCATCATTGGTATTCCATTTCCTTCTTCCTTTCCTTTGTTTCTTTGGCTCCATCTTCAGAAAAGGCAATACCTTTGACACCGTCCATTTCAGTGCCCCCTAAAGAGTTCATAGTTATCCTCTGGAACAAGTATTCCCCTTCACTTGACCCTTTTCCAGATAGCTGCCACCCTCCTTCCTGGACTGACCTTCTTCACCTGCAAAGTCCACTTGTTCTTCCAGAAGCTTTACCATGGAAGAGTTGGAAAGAGTAAGTGAGAAAGATTCTTAGGATCTCTAGCCCTTCTACCCTGTTGGGTCAGGGACCTTCTGCTTTCACTCCTTCAAGCACCTTTCCTCCTCTGACTTCTACTGCACATTCAGGGACCTCGGTTTTGAGTTACCCAGCGCCAACTGCATCGGCTCTGAAGTGGTCCTCTTTGGCACCGATTGTGACTATGAGTTTTTTGGCTCAGTCAGAACTGGAGACCTCCCAGAGCCGTACCTGTCCTGCCAGTTATAAGGAGTTTGATTTGACCCAAGTTTTTCATGTCTCCTTCTCAGAGTCTTGGCATGGATCAGCTCTGCCCTGGCTTCTGCTTCAGGAGACTTCTGCCCCGGTTGAGGGGTGACTGTGGTGCCGGCTGCTGTTCTTTCAGGCTCAGACTCCCTTCCTACCATGGATGGATTGGTTTTGAGGCAATAGAGAGGTCCTTGCCTTCTGCTTCTCTAAGACATCAGTCGGTCCTTCCTCCTTGGCACAACCTGGCATGTCACACCTTTCTTCAGAGCCTTACCTGCCTCATCCAGCTGGACAGCGTGTGTCAGTCAAGGCCTCAGACAACCCCACACTTGGGAACATTGTCTTTCGACACCTGCCAAGAGCTTCCCACTAAGGAGGTTCCTCAAAAGAAGTGTAAGAGGAAACACATTGCTTCTCCTGAAGAATCATACACTGAAGATGCAGTTTTCGGGGAGGGTGAAGGATCCGCTGACCTCTTGAAGATGTCTTCTTTGGAGACATCCTGGAAATTTTGAAACAAAGGGGTGGTTGGCATTCTAGCAATCCTATGTCAGAGTGATCTGTGTGCCTGCAGGTCTTTGGCACCTGACCATCTACCTCCTGGGTGACCCCGCCTGCTGATGAGCTCATTGAGTTGATCTCTCTTAGCAGGCATGGATGCCTCCTGACACTATTGAGCTGATACCCCGGAGACCAGACAGAATTATAACTGCACCTTTAGACAAGCTGTTCTGAACCAAGGGCTTACTGTTAGATGCCATGGTTGCAGCAGCAGCTGCCAAAAAGGAATTGGCAGATGAGAGTTCCACTATTCATCTTCCTAACAATGAGTCCAAGACAATAAATAGACTAGGGAAGCAAATTTATGCCTCATTGGCCTTTAGTCTGTGGTCTTTGAATTATCTGGCACATTTTACAAGGTTGCAGAGGGATCTGATTAAAGAACTCTCAGATACCCGCTCAGGAGCTGTTACTGAAAATGATCGAGAGTATGTAACTTCTCAGTTAACCACCCTGACTTCCATTTCCATCGCTTCAGGTGTAGCCTGGATGCATTTGTGTGACTTTGTGAAACCCTTCAAGTCTGTGTTCATCAATGCCCCTTTTGACAGCACTTCTTATTTAGGTCTAAGGTAAAAGAAACACTCACTATGTTTGAGAAAGAAGGAAAGACTCTTTCTGCAATGGGCATACATTTTTCTATCCCTCAGAGTCCCTTTTCAAGGAACCTTGGTTGAAAAATGTGGTTCAAAAAGTCCCAAGCTTCCTTTCCTGACACTGGTAGTGACAGTTCCTTCAGGGCAGAGGGGGGAACTCCAATCGAACATGCCCCCGTTGCAGCAGAGAGGGTCTGTGAAACCAGAGTGTTTGAGATTCTTTCTTTGATAAACCCTTCCAATGCTCCTGAATGGAGGCCCAGTTGCCCTCCTGTGGAGGCAGTCAGGGGTCATTTTTCTCTGCACCAGAGAGTCTGGCTACATATAACTTTCAACAAATGAGTGCAGGGAATTGTATCCTTTTATACCCTTTTTACTCAAGCCATCATCCTACAAAAAAGTCCTGGATGTTCCACCCTATAAAAGGGAATAAGCAGCATTAGAAATACAAAAGCTGATAGAAAAGCAAGTCATCCAAAAAGTCCCCTGAGTCCAGATAGGATGCAGAATTTACTCAAGATTCTTTAGTGCCAAAAAAGATGGGACTGGAAACCTATTATAGATCTCAGCAAACTAAACAAATCAATTTGTTGAACCAAATTCTGGATAGTCACGATTCAGTCCACTCTTCTGTGTTTGGAAAAGGAAGATTGGATGTGCTCCGTAGACCTCTAAGATGCGCAGTATCACATAAAAATGCACAGGTGGTCCAGGAGGTTCTTACGCTTCCAGCTGGGAGTCTGTCACTACCAATTCAGAGTACTGCCCTTTGGTCTCACCAAACGTGTGGCAGTAGTAATAGGTCACTTGAGACTGCACAGATTCTAGGTGTTTCCATACCTAGATGATTGGCTCATCACTGCTACAAAAAGGCATCAACTCGTGAAGCCAGACAAAAGGTCCTTCAAACATGCTCCTCTTTAGGAATAACTGTCAGCTATGAAAAATGCTATGTGGAACCTACCCAAGCCCTAGAATTCATAGGTGCTGTGTTAAAATACGAAAACTATCATAGCCTCTCTTCCTCTGCAAAGATTGCTGATGATTCAAAGACAAGTCTCAACTATAATCAAGAGAAACCAAGTGCCTGCCACATTAGTCCTATGAACATTAGACTCCATGGCAGCATCAGTAACTCTTGTACCCCTGGTCAGATATCATATGTGAATTCTACAATGGTTGGTTGTGGCACAAAGGTCGATACTTTCCTATTCCATCTCCAGATCAATTTCAATCACCAACAATTGCAAGAAAGATCAAACGTGGTGTACTCATTCAAAAAAAAGTCCTACAATGACTTCCCTTTTCTCCCCCTCAGCCCAAAGCCACAGTGACCACAGATGCCTGCCTGCTAGGGTGGGTGGGGGGCATTAAAGTAGAAGGACAGTACAAAGCATTTGGTCCCCAATAGAGACCTTCTTTACACATCAGTGTTCTAGAGATGTGGGCATTGCTTTTAGTGTTCCAAACATTTCAGGATGTTCTCTCTGGTGAACAATGATTGTGATTCAGACAGATATGTCCAGTAGTCTGGTATATCAACAAACAAGGAGGAACCAGGTCTTACTCGCTATGTCAAAAAGCCCTAAGAGTGTGGCAGTGGGCAATCTCATCAAACCATTTTCTCATAGCAATGCACATTCCGTGAAAGTCCAGTGTAATAACGGACAAATTAAGCAGATCCATTCTCCTTCCTCACAAGTGGTCTCCCAGAGTGTGTCAGAGAGAATTTTCTTTTCATGGGGCCAGCCTTGCTGTGATCTTTTTGCCTCTCCCCTAAACAACAAATGCAGCAACTATTTTGCCCTGATCCCTCCAGTGGGGGAACTCCCAAGGGATGCTCTTCTACACAGTTGCCCCTCTACAGTCTCCTTTATGCATTTCCACCAATATTGATTTGTAGAAAGCCATCAGGTTGAAGAGCAAGGTCATCCTCATAGTCCCCTTTTGGCCTCGACAGATTCGGTTCACCTTCCATTGGCCTCATCCAATCAAACAACCTTGGATTCTGGATCCACTCCCCTCCACACACAAACTGTATTCTAGCAAATGGAAAAAAAAGTTTGTATACTGGGCTTGGCAGAATAACATTGAACCATTCTCAGACCCAGTTCATGAAGTACTTCAATTTTTGGCATTGCTTTTTAATAAAGGGGCCTCTGCTTCCACCATGAAAGTCCAACTAGCAGCCATCTCCAATTTCCATACTAGCTTTCAAGATTCTCCTGTAGCATCTCTCAAACTTTGTAAATCCCCTTTGAAGGGTACTCTTATGTTAACTTTGTAAATCCCCTTTGAAGGGTACTCTTATGTTATGACCTCCCTTCAAAGACCCTACCTGCCCCTTGGGACCTCAACTTAGTTTTGCAAGCAATCACCCAACAACCTTTTGAACCAGCCCACAGTTGTGATATTAAGTTCATTTCCTGGAAGACTATCATATTAGTGGCACTCATTTCTGCTAGAAGAATTTTGGAGATTCAAGCCCTAGCGTCTAAACCTCCATATCTAGTCTTTCACAGGGACAGGGGTTCACTCAGAACCAGCCCTTCATTCCTGCCAAAAGTAGTTTATGAGAACAATATAAATCAATGTATTAACTTGCCAGTATTTTTCCCAAACTATTCTAACAAAGCAGAGTATTGTTTGCACTCCTTGGACGAACATAGATATTTTTGTTTCTACCTACAAAAGATGAATCAGACCAGTTTTCATCTCCATCGCACATTCCAAACTGGGAAAAGCTGTATCCAAAGTCACTTTAGTGAAATGGCTGGGTAACTGCATTTCCTTTATTTGCTCGAAATCAGGTGTTACATGTACGATATCCCCTAAGACTCATTCTACAAGAGCTGTAATTACTTCAGCTGGTTTCCAAGCTAGAGCATCCATGGACAACATATGTGCAACAGCAACATGGGCTAAACCCCATGCCTTTTATTAATCTTTTCAAGTTGGATTTGGTCTCCAGGGGTAGAACATCATTTGGCTTAATGGTGCTGCGGGACAACCTTCTTTAGTCCACCTGGGAAATAAGGTAGCTGGAGACTGTCCCATTCATTGAGGATAACATGAAAATTGACAACTTCAGATAAAGAAGTTATGTACTCACCATAACGTTCCATCTAAGTTGTTCATTTTCATGTATAATCAACTCCCCACCCTCCAACCCCCTACATAATTAATTTGGAAGATGAGTAGTCTATATCCTCTTTCACAGTCTCGCTTATCCTTACAGGCCCAGACATGGTCTCGATTGGAAACATGGGAGTTTCCTTCCTTTTTCTTCTGCTTATTCTGTCAGCAAACTTGATCGGAGGTATTCAGCCAGATGCATTGTGGGTAAAGGAGGAAGCTCAAGAATTTTGGTGCCCACGAGCTTTAGCAAGTGGCTGAGTTGGTTCCAAGGGGTTGGAACCGAACCCATCCATTGCAGATACATGAAAATGGAAACTCAAATGGAACATTATGGTGAGTATATAACTTTTTTTATATTCATTTTATTAACAAAAATCTTCCTTTCCCATCTGCTCTTTAATAAAGGCAGTGACTATGAATTTTCCTTTTTTGATGGCGAGTAACAGAAAATTACTTACCAAGAATGATACCACATTTAGTTATTTTGTTAAAATTTTGTGTGAGTGGAGTTTTATAAGTTTGTAGGATCTGTGCTTCAGAAACCTTCATTGTTGGCATGGCATGGTATGGCCCTTTTGCATGACAAGCTAGAAGCCATCAGGGAACTTTTATTTTGTAAAACATGTACTTTTCCTCAGGGTTTTTGAAGTGCTAACAGATTTAGTCTAAAGAATGAGAGTTGTTAGCCCGCAGTACCACACCCTAGACAAGACTGCGGTATTGGCAGAGAGATTAAAAAATATTGTTGCATGTCTTTCACTGTGCTTGAAAATGTGTCTAAGGTTTTTTTTAGGAAAAAAAAGCAAATAAGAAAAAGAAAAAAAAAAGTCATTAGCCCAGTAGAGTGATTAGGTGTTAAGTGAGTTCATGTTCATCATGTACCAATCTAATATGAATGAGCAGCTGATTCCTCTACTCCAGGAGACATAACTGAAGGTTTTGAGATGATGGAAATGCTAAATACTGCTACTAAGTTAACATTGCACAAGTATAAAGCTTTATATTACACTCCATGACTTTCTCTGATATTTTATGCTACTTCTGTGATAGAGCATTTTTGACTAAAAGAGGAAGTCCTACACTGAAAACATTCCAAACGTTAGACATCTCCCTGATTCTGATGAAGACAACTCCATCATCCAAGTTATGTACAACATAAGCTGCTTCAAGTTGAAAGATGAGGTGCAGAAGAATTTCCATGCTCCCACTGACATTCTTCAGGGGGAGGCACAAATTAATCTTAAAGGTATCTTAAAAATCCCTTTCTCTGAGGCTTTATCTGAGGCAGAGGTCTCAACCCCTCTTACGAAAGAGATGAAGAAGAGGAGCCATTCAGTACCATTGTCTCCTCAATCCCAGGAATGAAAAAACACTAAGGCCCAGGTTCATATGGAACCAAAACTAAAACATGCCAAAATGACTTTGACACCTACCTCTGCACCAGAGTCTAAAACTCCATCCATGGTGCCGTCCTTGACTATGGAACAGACAATGAACCTATATAGAAAGTTCACCCCAGGGATCACTCCAGTGGCTTTACTTGATAGAGACACCAGGAACTAATGGCGGCATGATGCCAGGGCACGTCTATGGGCTAGGCTTGTAAAGGCACCAGGGCCGTTGGCCTAGTACACACCTATGAACCACTACTATTCCTACAGTGCCAACCCCTTCCATGGTACCACAGACCCTCTTGGCATCAGCAATAACCTCTCCTTTAAAAATGGTCACCCCCCCCCCCATCATCATAACCTTCTGGTCTTCTGACCACAGTGCCAAAGGTCGAGACACTGGCCAGGACCTGATATTCCCCATCATTTGACCCCTTTGTTGGACAACAGCTAAGTCCATTCCTTGATCAGCCTGAATCTCCATCTGGGATGTCAACCCATTCCACCAGGAGCCTTTCAGAGCTCAATGTAGTGAGACTTGTGGATTAGCTCTTAGCAGCCAGAGGCATCCCAGCTCCATCTAGGACCTCCCTTCCACCCAGAGCTGAAGAGTTTTTATCCACAGCCTCCAACCTATGTTTCTCCTTCATCCTTCCTGCAGGACTTGGAGCCCTCAATGCTGACACCTATCCTGGTGACAGCTTCTTTGGTTCCACTGGAAAATCTTACTGTGGTTTCCAAACCTACCCTGTGGACCTTGGCTCAGTCCGAGCTGACCCACCCTTGAGACAGTGACTGGTCTGTCGACACTGTGACCCCTAGTATGTCACTGATTTTTTTTTCCTATGGCACCGTTTATGATTCTGGTTGCTTTGGCAGCTCAGAGTCCTCTCATGGCTCCTTCCCTGAAGGTGGGTTCATCTGAGCGGGGTGTGACCATGGATCCAAGGTTGTCTTTCTCTGTTCCAGGCTCCCATCCATCTTTGGGCAGGCCTGCCTGCCAGGTTATGGAGAGGGCATTCACCTTGGGAGGCTCGCAGTTGGTCCCTTCAGCACTTGAATGTTACATATACATGTCCTCTGGTTTGCAGCTGACACAGTCCACTGCACTGGGACATTGAGCATGGGAGTAGCATGATACCCTATCACAGGGCACACTCTCTTCAGAGTCCTCTTCAGACGTTTCCCCTGAAGAGACACCCCATAAGAGATCATGCAAGAGGAAGCACACTGATTCCCCTGAGGAATCCCTCACTGAAGATACAGATTACAATCAGGGATAGGGGTCCCACGGTCACCCCCTGAGGATGTCTCCTTTGGAGACATACTGGAGATCCTGAAACAGAGGGGTGACTGGAAACCCACCAAACCTTCCTCTGAGGAATCTGTATTCTTGCAGGCTTTCCATGCTTTGCCCTCTATTTCCTGGGTGGCCCCACCTGTGTTGGTCAAGCTCATCATGCAGCACACCTAGAAGGCCCCTGACTCCATTGAGCCAATCCCCTGGAGACTGGACAAAATATTCTTCCCTCCAGAGGATCAGCCCCATTAGTCCAAAGGCTTGACAGCAGATGATGTGGTAGTGGCGGTGGCCACAAGGAAAGAACTGGCAGAGGAGAGCCGTGTTATCCATCCTCCAAACAGGGAGTCTTGGACAAAGGACAGACTAGGGAAGCAGGTTTATGCTTCAATGACCTTTTCCATATGGTCGTTGAACTATTTGGCACATTTTACCCATCTCTAGAGAGACCTGATCACAGAAGTCTCAGGAACCTTAGCAGGAGCAGTGTCTGAGGTACATGACAATGTTGCTTCATAGCTTGTCACCCTGGAATCCATATCTAACTTGTAAATGCTGTTGATTGCACACACAACTGATGGGGCATCCAGATCAGTGGGTGCAGGTGTTGTCACGAGAAGTCACATCTGGATGCACTTGTGTGACTTTGTGGACCCTTTAAAATCTTCCTTCATCAGCACTCCCATTGATGCTTCCTATCTCTTCGATCCAAATGTTAGGCATGCTAGCCAGATGTGAGAAGGAAAGCAAGACCCCATCTGCTGTGGGTGTACAATTTTCCACTCCCCAACAATCTTACTTAAAGGAATCAGAGGAGTGGAAAGATGTGGTTTAGGAAATCCCAAGGACTTTTCCATGACACACATAGGCACGTTTTCCCCCAGGGACAGAGGGGGGAACTCAAGAAGATGCCCCCCCCATGAGGCAGAGGTGGTCCACGTAACCAGGGGTCCAGAGATTCCTTTTCTGGGCAACCCTACCAGCCCTCCTGAATAGCGTCCTGATTGCTTGCCTCTGGAAGCAGTTGGGGGATGATTCTCTCTGCACCACTTAGCCTGGCATTCCATAACAACAGATTCTTGGGTACAGACAATAATTACCAGAAGTTATCACATTCTGTTTAATCTTTTCCCTGAGGCTGCAAAGGCAAATCCCCGACATCCCACACAGTCAGAGGGACACAGTGGCAGAAGAAATTTGAAAGCTGCCCCAAAAAAGAGTCATTTATTTATTTATTTATTTATTTCCAGTTTGATAACCGGGGAAGTCCACTGGGCCCGAGCCGCTTCAGTTGGAGGCCGGGAGAAAAAAAAACCACATAATACATACAACACAAAAAAAACAAGCAGAAAAGATCTAAACTAATACATACAATTATAGAAAGAGTTTGAATGCAAGAGCAGGGATGCATGGGAGAAATAAGAAGAAAAAAAAAAAATTAAGGAGGTAAGAACAGAATAAAAAAAAAACAGAATACTAAATGTTCAAATTATGGATGAGTGAAGAAAAATAAAGGGTCATCCGGACAGTCCCACCAGACCAGATAAAATCCAGATTTTACTCAAGGTTCTTTAGTGCCAAAAAAGACAGGGGACTGTAGGCCAATTTTGGACCTCAGCATCTTAAACAAGTTCGACAGACAGACCAAATTCCAGATGGTCACAGTTCAGTCTGTCCTCCCGTTTCTGGAAAAAGATGACTGGAGGTACTCGATAGATCTGCAGGATGCATATTACCATATAAAAATGGACAAATGCTCCAGAAAATATCTTCACTTCTGGCGGGGAGCCAGTCACCGCCAATTTTGAGCGCTGCCCTTTGGTGTCTCCACAACCCCCAGAGTGTTCACCAATTGTATGGCAGTAGTAACAGCTCACTTGAGGCTGCAAGGATTCTGGGTGTTTCCATATCTAGACGATTGGCTCCTTACTGCCCCCACCGAGCATCTACTGCTTCTTGCCTTGCACTACACTCTACAGCTAGCATGACTGTTAGGGATCTCAATAAATGAAGAGAAGTCAAAAAGTACAGTTGTGTACACTTACCATAAATGTAGATGTTCGAGTGTATTCACTGTTGCAGTCATTACATTTGGGTTATCTGCTTGCAGGTAGCCCTCAGTTGGCCTGATTAACAAAGTCTTGGGTTCTGTGTCAGTTGCTGTCTCTTCTTCCGTGACGTCAGGTCGTCAGGAAATAAAACATGCAGCCAATGTCATTACATCAGTTTTTCTTGCCCCAGATGTTAGGTGCCTCCTTAATGGGAAGCAATTAAATCTATAAATATACAAGGTTATACCTCAAACAAAAAAGTAAATACACCAAAAAGCTTTTAAGCATTGAAAAGGAGAGAAGAGGTATAGTCAAACAAAGTCAGGGGGCTGGAGGGAGGGTAACCAGGACTGCAACAGTGAATATAATTGAACATCTAGATTTATGGTAAGTGTACACAACTGTACTATGTTCTTCATGTTTCACTGTTGCAGTCATTACATTTGGGTAGATTCCCAAAGCTAAGGATGGGAGGAGGAATTTAGATAGCATTAGGACCAGCTATAAGGCCCTGCAAAACTGCAGTGGCAAAGCCAGCTCTGGATTTAGAGAAAATTGACAAATGGTAATGCTTGGTGAAAGTATGTACAGAACTCCAGGTAGCAGCTTCTAGGATGTCCCTGGTAGGTACGCTTCTGAGAAAGGCTGTAGAGGTAGATGCAGCCCTGATTGAGTGGGATCTGATCCCCTGTGGGATAGGTTTTCCATGGTGCTTATAGCAGAAGTGAATGCAATGGCCTATCCATTTAGAGATAGTTCACTTTGAAATAGCCTTCCCCTCTGTCCCTGCAGCAAATGCCACCAGCAGTTGTTCAGATTTCCTTTGCGGTTTAGACTTGGCCAAGTAGAATCTAAGTTGTCTATGCATATCTAAGGAGTGCAGTATCCGTTTCCCTTTGTTCTGTGGATTAGGAAATAAAGTAGGCAAATGAATGGACTGATTAAAGGCCACACTAGATACCACCTTTGGCATGAAAGAGGGATTGGTCCTGAGGGACACCCTGTCTGCATGAAAGATGATGAAAGGCTCCACTGCCATAAGGGCCTGAAATTCAGATACCCTTCTTGCTGAAGTGATGGCCAAAAGGGAAGCTGTTTTCCGAGAAAGGAACTTTAAATCTGCAGTAGCAGCTGGCTTGAAAGGAGGAAGGGTGAGTTTCTCCAATACAAAGTTAAGGTCCCAGGCTGGAGTTGGAGCTCTCCTGGGTGGTCTTAATTTTTTTTGGCCCCTCTGAGGAACTGCTTTAGCAGTGGAAGAGAAAAGAGGGGGGGTTATGTGTTATAATGAGCTGAAATGGCTGAGGCTTGAATTTTTATTGAGGAAAAAGACAGGCCCTTGTGAAGCATCTCAGTTAAGTATTGTAAAATCTGAGGTAAACTGGGCACTGCTGTGCTCATCCCTTGAGATTGGTTCCAGGCACAGAATCTTTTCCATTTTTCAGCATAAGATTTTCTAGTACTAGGCCTCCTTGCCTCTAAAATGACACCCATCACTGGTTTATTTAGGGATGGTAAAGGAGAGCTTAGGTAATTAGCCAGGCTGCTAGGTTTAGTGCTTGAAGCTGAGGGTGCAGAATCTGGTTCTCCTGCTGAGACAGCAGGGTAGGAGTCTGAGGCAGGTGCCATGGGGCCAACAGTGACACAGTGCGTAGGAGGGGGTACCAGTATTGGCATGGCCAGGCTGGTGCAATCAAAATCATCCTTGGTTTGTTTTGTTTGATCTTTAGTAGTACTTTGGAGAGCAGAGGCAGAGGAGGAAAGGCATAAACTGATAGGTTTTTCCAGCTGAAGGACAGAGCATCCACTTTCCAAGCTTGTCTGTGGGGAGTCCTTGCACAAAATATTTCCAGTTGATAGTTCTGGAGGGAGGCAAACAGGTCTATATCTGGGCTCCCCCATTTGCTTGTCAACATGTTGAAAATCCTTGGTTCCATTTTCCACTCATGTGGGTCCATGAGGGTTCTGCTTAGTCCATCTGCCAGTGTATTTAGTTTTTCTGGCAGGAATTGAGCTTGTAGATGTACTTGGTAGCTCAAGGCTGTGTTCCACAATGCCATGGCTAGTCTGCAGAGGGGGTAGGAATGTGTACCCCCCTGCTAGTTTATGTACCACATAACAGTGGTGTTGTCCATCTTTACCATTAATTGTCCTGGAAGAATGTGGTCCTTGAAGGCTGTCAGATAATTCTGTACAGCTAACATTTCTTTATGATTGATGTGAAGGTGCATTTGAATTCGGTTCAATTTGCCCTGAATGCACTTCCCTGCCAGGTGCACCCCCCCCAAGCATAGTCTGATGCGTCTGTTGTTAGGATTTGGGTGGCAGGGGGTAGTGTGAATGGTAGTCCCTTATTTTGGTGGCAGGCCTCTGCCCACCAAAGGAACTCTAGGCATAGACAAGGAATGATAGGAATCATTGCTTCTAGATCCTGTGAATGTTGGCACCATAGGCTTTTTAGATACCATTGTAGTTTCCTCATATGCAGTCTTGCATGTGGAATTAGAAGAATGCAGGAGGCCATGAACCCCAAGGCTTGTAGTATTTGCCTTGCAGATAGCAAGGTTTTTGTGACCACTTGTTTGAAGTAGGTTGTCAAGTGAATTTGTTTCTCTGGCGTGAGGAAAGCCATTTGGGAAGTTGTATTCAAGCTTGCTCCCAGGAATATAATTTGTTGGCAGGGTACCAGATGTGATTTCTTTTCGTTTATGGTGTACCCCAGATAAGTTAGTACCCTCTGTACAAAAGCCAGATGTTTCAAAAGTATGTCTTGGTTTTCTGCTTGAATTAGACAATCGTCCAGGTATTGGTATATTTGAATATTTCTTTGCCTGCAAAATGCAATGACTGGAGCTAGGCACTTTATGAGTACCCTGGGTGCAGTAGATAAGCCAAAGGGCAGTGCAGAGAACTAATAGTGCATGTAGCCTGCTTTGAAGCGTAGGTATCTTCTGCAAGATTCCCTGATTTGGATGTGCAGGTATGCTTCCTTTAAATTTAGTGTTGCCAACCAGGCATCTTTGCTTAGCATAGGAAGCAACTGGTGAAGAGTCAGCATCTTGAATTTTGGAATCACCAAAAAGGTGTTTAGAGTAGGCAGGTCCAGGATAGGACACTATGAATTGTCTTTTCTGGGTATCAGGAAAAATCTCGAGTAGAAACCTTGTCCCTTTTTCTCTTCTGGTACCAATTGAATAGCCGTTATGTTTAAGAGAGAGAGTACTTGCTTTTGGGCCTCTGCCCACTGCTTTGGAGGTAGATCTGGCCAACCGCTTGGAGTTGGTGATGTTGGAAGTGAATTGTGTATCCTTGGGACCCTATAATTAAAACCCATTTGTCCTGGGTAATGAGTCCCCAGTTCCTTGCATGAAGTGCAATCTTTCCCCCCAAAGGGGCAGTCAGTTGAGAAGTGCTTGGAAGTTTTAAAAAGAAGTAATTTTGACAGTTTACCATAGGGAGGAGTTTTATTACTCCCAAATTGGAAGTGGAGGCCCCCCACTGCTTAGTCCTGTGCGTCCCCTGGGACTGAAGCCTAGGTGCTCTGCTGGATCTGGGTTTGGACTGAGAAGGTCTGGAAGAGGCAGGAAAGGGCCAATTCTTAGAAGGCCAATGCCTACTAAATCTTGGAGGTTGTACTTGTAAAAAGTCTTTAACGGTTTGCATATATTTAGCTTTTTCCTCCATCTTTTTAAGAACTTCTTCTGCCTTGTTGCCAAACATGTGGCCCTGATGTAAGGAAGCATCCAGTAATTTCGCTTTACAATGATCTGGCAAGGATTGCTCCCTAAGCCAACCATGCCTTCTAAGTACAGACCCAGTTACCACAGCCCTGCAAGATGCCTCTAGTGAATCAAAACCACATTGCAATGTATGTTTGCCAATTTGTTCAGCAGAATGCATTAAATCCTGTAAATCCTTATTTTCAGCACATTCAGGAGTCAACATAATTTTCTGTTTAAGCAATCCAATAATATGCAGCTGATACTTTAACATATGAAACTGGCAATTCAAGGCCCTAATGTCCAAAGTTGAAGAAGTGTATACCTTCTTACCCCATCTATCCAGCGCCCTGGAGTCTCTATCAGATGGGGTAGGATTTTTTGCAGTTGTAGCTTTAATGCCCTTGGGTCCCTGTGAAATGATTTCATGATCTGCAGTAGGAGTTTTGAAAAGGAACTTGTGAGAGTCAGGAGCCCTGTAATATCTATCAGGTTTTCTGGAAGCAGGAGGTAAAGAGTAAGGGGCCATGCTAGATTCCAAAAAGGCATCATCAACAATGACCAGTACAGGAGGTATAGCTAAAGGCCTGTGCTGGGGCAGGAGTAAGAAATCCCTAAGCCTCTTTTTAGAATCAGAGAAATCCTGACTTTCCCAATGAAAAAGTTCCCTGAGAGTTTAATATGCAAGTCAGTAGGCCTGAATACACCCTCAGAAGCTGGTGCCTGCACAGTGGCTCCAGACCCATCCAAGGTAGAGACATCCACAGGTTCCACAGTTGAAGCATCTCGCGGCATACCGGACTCCAAATGGGTCTCAGTAGAGGCCTGCGAATCTGAAGTAGTGGGTATCAGGGGCTGCGAAAGCGCCTCACTGAGTACTGGCGAACTGGGCGGCCTGTCTCTGTCTTTATCTTTGCATTTCTTCGGAATGTTAGTAGTCAGATGGCTTACCAAAGACATATCAGGATAATTGAACCGAGCACCAAAAACTTTAGAAGTGCAAATATACCAACAATGGATAGTTCATGGTTTAAATAAGGCACAAAACCAACAGCGAGGTACGTCATGGTCAGGGCCTAGGCAAGGAATACAATACAAATGAAAATCTTGATGAGGTATTTGCTTTCCACAAAAAATGCAATTATTTACTTTTACTGACATCGGTTTAGAGCAAGAAAAAGTTTCCCCAATGGGGTACTTAACTTTTAGTTGAAGACTTCGGTTCTGAAACTCAAAAACGAAAATTTCAGTAGTTGGCTGACCGGCGGAACTGCTTCTGCTTCAGGTACTGCACGGCAAGAAAGACTGATATAATGACATCAGCTGCATTTCTTATACCCCTGACGACCTGACGTCATGGAAGAAGAGACAGCAACTGATGCAGGACCCAAGACTTTGTTAATCAGGCTGACTGAGGGCTACCTGCAAGCAGATAACCCAAATGTAATGACTGCAACAGTGAAACATGAAGAACATCTAGTAGCTACTTGAAGCCTAGAATTCACATGAGCAACTTACAACACAAGGTTTTAACTGGTTGCCCTAAGATTAAGATTTTAACTCTGAGTGATACTGTCTCAGGACAAAGTCCCAACTCATTCAGTCCTTCAACTGCTAGGATCAGTAGCAGCAATGATTACTATAGTTCCCCTAGCAAAACTCCATATGAGATTACTACAATGGCTTCTAGCGACACAGTGGTCCCTATTGACACATCCCATGCCCTACACAAGCCACACAACAAACCACTGCAAGCAAGATCTGAATTGGTGGATGAAGCCAGAAATGGAATTATGGAGTCATCCCTTCTCTCCCTTTCAGCCCAAGACTGTAGTGACCATGGACGTGTCCCTGATAGGGTGGGGGCATTTTCAGGGAAAAATAGTGCGAGGGACTTGTTCCACTTTAGATGCCAGTTTGCATATCAATGTCCTAGAACTGAGGGTGGTGCTTCTGGCATTGCAAGCATTCCAATATGCCCTTCCATCTGGGAAAATTGCTATCCACTTGCATAACATGTCAGTCATCTGGTATATCAACAAACGGGGGGATCCAGATCCTACCTGTTGTGTCAGGAAACCATGAGAGTTTGGTAATGGGCGATAGCCTCCAACTGATTTCTGGTAGCAATGCACATTCCCAGGAATTCCATCGTGATTGCGGACAAGCTGAGTAGATGCATTCTCCTGCCACACTAGTGGTCTCCCAATCCCAAAGTAGCAACATAGATTTTCCATTGCTGGGGTCAGCCTTGCTGCGATCTATTCGCGTCTCACCAACCACAAATGCAGCAGCTACTTTGCCCTAATTCCCCATCAGGGGGAGTCCCTGAGGGATGCTCTAGTACAAGATTGGCCCTGGGACTGCTTTATGCCTTCCCTCCCTTTCCTCTTATTCCACAATTTCTAAAGTAAGCACTTCAGTTGAGAAGCAAAGTAATACTCTTTGCACTCTATTGGCCCTGACAAGTCTGGTTCCCTTTCCTTTGGCCTCTTCTGGTTCACCGACCGTGGACTCTGGATCCAACTCCAAGATTACAGTCACACCATCAGGGGTTGATCCACCCAAACCTATCGAACCTCAAGCTGACAGCTTGGTACCTTCACTTTCGGTAATTGCCAGGCAAAATAGCCTATCATCCCCTGTACAAAAAATACTTCTGGCTTCCCATAAACCGTCCACCAGAAAATTTTATTATAGTAAATGGAACAAATTTGTTTTTTGGTCTCGAGAAAAAGAACTATTCCCCTTTTCAGCTCCGATTAATTCAGTGTTGGAGTATTTGTCAACCTTACTCCATTCAGGAGCAACAGCTTCTACGATCTGGGTCCATTTAGCAGCTATCTCAAACTTCCATAACGGTTTCCAAGATTCCTCTTTAATATCTCACCTTCTCTGTAAAACTTTCTTGAAAGGAGTCACTCATATAAAACCGCCCTTCAAAGAACCCATTGAACCTTGGAATTTGACACTGGTCCTACAAACTTTGACTCATCTTCCCTTTGAGCCTGCTGCCACTTGCGATATAAAATTCTTGTCTTGGAAAATTTTATTCTTGGTATCCATTACCTTAGTGAGAAGAATATCAGAATTACAGGCCTTGTGTATAAAACAACCTTGCATAGTTTTCCACAAAGAGAGAGTATCTCTTCAGACTAACCCCTCCTTTCTACCCAAGGTTGTCTCGGAGTTAAATATTAATCAGTCCATTGGCCTGCCAATTTTCTTCTCAAACTTCTCTAATAAAGGAGAATATTGTTTGCATTTATTGGATGTGCATAGACAATTATATTTATACTTGGGACTAAATCTTTCCGAAAATCTGATCAGTTATTCCTGTCTTTTTCAGGACCCAAGTTGTAAAAATCAGTCTCCTAATCACCTTGGTGAAAGGGCTGAGAGACTGCATCTCCTTTGTCTATCAACAAAATCAAATGTGTTTAACAACTAAAATCAAAGCACATTCAACCAGATCAGTTGCTACTTTGGTGCCTTTTCATTCCAGAGCTTCTATGGATGACATTTGTGCAGCAGCCACGTAGGCTACCCCTCATACCTTTATCACTCATTACAAATTGATTTGGTCTCCAGGGGGAGAGCATCCTTTGGCTCAATGGTGCTCAAGAATACCCTTCCCTAGGGCCTCCAAGGACACAAAGTAGCTTATATCTCTGTCCCATCCGTCATGAATGAATGAAGATTAACAAAATCAGATAAAGAAGTTATGTTCTTACCATAACTTTCCATCTGTGTTGTTGATCTTCATTCATTTATGACATCCCACCCTCCTACCCACTGCAGAAGACTCCTGAAGGTTTAGATTTGGTCCTGGTTACATGATGGGGCATCTGCTCAGACAAAGCCTCCACTTTCTTATCCTTATGGGCAAACTCGATCTGAGGAGATGAGGAGGGGGGCACTATGGGTAACCTTAGCTCGAGAGTTTTTTGGCTGGTGCGAGCTTGTTATATCAGCTGAGTTGGTTCTGAGGATGGAACTGAGACCGATCCGTCATGAGTGAATGAGGATCAACAACACAGATGGAACATTATGGTAAGAACATAACTTCTTTTTTCTTTAATTAGAAGTCGAATCAGCTGTCTTTCTTTAAGGAAAAATACAGGATCTTCTAATCTCTAAACAGACCAGATCTAGATAGACTTCCGTGACATTTCTTTCTATTGTTCCTTCCATAGCATATTCCTCCAGGGTCATGCAATAGCTGTTGCTTCTCCTTGTGCTTTTTTTCAGAGGTCTTGACCCTGTATCTATTTTTCAGGTAGCTACCCGGTTTTCCATATACACCTTTACCAAATATTACAAAATAGATGCCTTTTCTATAGTCAGATCAGGTTTTGCTAGAACTATCCTTCAAGAGTTATTGGGCTCCATTTCTGCCTCCTAACCCTCCACCCAGTCTGCATAAAACCTCTGGGAATCATCCCATCAGTTAGCATTACTGCAGTCATGCTCTAATTGATGAACATAGTACAGTTGCATAAGAACTTACCATGACAGTTGATGTTCATATAAATCTCAGTATGTATCTCAGTGTATGCCCCTTCCACCATTCCTGTTGCTCCTCCTTTATCATAGGTGGAATCCCTTTTCCTCCTCTTATCCAAGTCTATCCTTTTAGGGTATTAGTCTTTTCATGAGGCAAAAAAAAAAAAAAGCTGTGAAGATTTCCACATCCATACATCCCTTAAGTGCCATTGTGCAGTCGTGTGTGCAAGTCTAAGACCAGCTATATGTTACAAGAATGTATTCTAAAACTGCAATAAACTGGCTTGGATGTGTCATGTTCTTGGCAGAATATGTCCATTAATTAGCATTAGTGCAGCAGTTATCTATTTGAACTTCTACTGATATGGTAAATGTTCTTTCACACATGCTATCCCTTAAAACAGAGTGTGATTGGTAGGGTATGTCACCTACATACTAAGTAAAAATGTTTTGTTTACTATAAAACTATATGCATTCATGTTTAGAGATCTTTGAGCTTGCACCATTTGTTTACATGATCTACCCCATGTTGGAGCAGTTGAGTTAGTGGAAGGTCAAATAACATCACCGACTTTAAAATCCTCTGCAAGCTTAGATAACCATAGTTCAGAAATGTTGATCTAGAGGTGTGAGAAATGGATGCCAAATAGGAGAGGGCCCAACACTGATCCCTGTGGTTCATCACCAGTAATTATTTTGCTTTCAGTAGTGGCACCTGTGACTCTAACTTCATGGGTTCTGTTAGGCAACCATTTTCCTATCCACCAGTGAGCATAAGAATTTGCATTGATATTTACAAGTCTGTCAGTAATGCCTGGATGGGGAACAGTGTTAAATGCCTTGGTCAGTTCCAGATATGCTGAATGTACTGCATAACTACTATCCATTGCTTTGATGACTGGCATTGCAAGCCTGATTTCTCCTTTTAGAATCAGGTACATGGCTCATACAGATATTTATTGAAGTATTCACTGTTGCAGTCCTCACATTGGGGATGTTCTGTATGCAGATAGCCAGTGGCTTCCCTGACTTCCATGGCTTAACCCTGCCAGGGTTTCAGCCCTCTCACTCTACTTGTAATTATAACAGTGGTAGAATGAGTGCATTTACTGGCACCATCTTAAGGTCTTTTATTCTGCCACAATATTCATGGAAAAAACTTTTATGCCAGAGCCATAGTCTAGCAGATATTACAGTGTCAGCTGCCCAAGATCCATTCCTAAGGACTCCCGAATGTCCCCCTTCAAGTATTAGACTAGGTAGGGTAGGAGATAAGTGGGCAAGAGAGTGAGAGGCCTTGATGGTCAACAGAAAAAGAATGTATCTAGTGAGTAATAGGGAGCCACCCCAACCCATAGGAAAGCAAAGAATGTCAGAAAGGGGGAAGGACAGTGGGTAGATGGACTTGAAACACTTAATCTACTTGAACATTTACATTTTCATAGTATTATTCACTCTTGCTGTCATCATTTGGGAAGATTTCCAAAACACATTGAGAGAAGAGGACGGATGTCATTTGGATATGAGGCCTTGCAAGAAAGCAGAAGCAGACTCTGCCCTGACCCTAGAGGTTGTACTGTGTAGAGAAGGTGTGCACAGATGACCCAAAGAGCTGCTTCAAGAATAGCCTGGAAGTAGCCCCCAAGAAAAGTTGTGGTTCGAACAGTGGCTTTAGTGCAGTGGGCCCTGACCTCTTCTGGTGTAGCTTGCCATGGTTTGAATAACAAAAATAAATGCAAGGAGTCAACCATTTCAGAATATTTGGCTTTTTAATCAGTCCACCAACTTTCCCTTGTTCATAAGATGCATAACTGATCATGCTTGCTAAACTCCTTGCTTCTGTGTAAGTAAAATGTCAGTTGTCTGTGCACATCAAGTGGATACAGGGTACTTTTTCCTGAATTCTGTCGCTGTGCAAAAAAAAAAAAAAAAAAAAAAAGCTGTTGAGTGAATGGCTTGATTTAGAGGAATTTCAGAAACCACTTTATGAAAAGGCATGAAAGTTGAGTTGTAATGCAGGGATACACTGTCTTGATAAATGACCAGGAAAGGTTCTTTGCAAGGCGTGGTATTCATAAATCCTACTTGCAGAGGTAATAACCAACAAAAGCAGCATCTTACAAAATGGATATTGGAGGACTCATAAAGCAACAGATTCAAAAAAGGGTTAGGGACAGTCCTCTTTTCTAACAGATAATTGAGATGCCATCACTGAGGAATCATTCTCCTTGATGACCTAGGTTAAGTTTTCCCTTTGAGGAACTGTTTAAAGATCTGGAGTGCATGGAAATCCATAGGGAGATGATCTGAAATAGCAGAAGCAAGCCTATTTCTAAACTGTATGCTAAACCTGATTTGTAAAGGTCTTGTAGGTATTCCAGGACTAAAGATTTTTTTTTGTTTTCTTTGGATCAGGGTCCCTGGATTGGCACAATATGAAGATTTTCCATTTAGCTAGGTATGATTTTCTTAAGTTTCATAGCCTCCTCCATAATATTGAGTACATCCTCAAAATAAATTTTATCGGTTAAGAATTAAAGTAGGATCATCCGAGCTGTTCCTCTCAGAATGGGCAGTTTTGGGTGCAGCAGACTACCTTTGTTTTGTGTTAAGAAGTCCACATGCTGAGGCAAAACTTTGCATTTTCCCCTTGTCAGGTTATTCAAAGGAGTGAACCAGTGCTGGTTTGGTCAAAAGGGTGCCACTAAAATTATTTTATTTACTTTTTTATTTTGAGTAGTACCCTGGGGATCAAGATAATTGAAGAAAATCATAAAGGAGCAGATATTTCCAGGTGACTGTGTGTGTTTTCCATGCTTATGGATTGCTGTCTTGGCATGGAATTTTCACAGTTGGTCATACAGATGGAAGGTAAACCGGTATGTTTTCAGTACACTCAACAACCTGGTCAGATCCAGAAAGACATCCCTGTTTGGTATCCATTTGTGAAGGTCTGTTTGGGACATGTTCAACCTGTCTGCATCTTGTTGAGGCTGAATAGAGGTTGCATTCAGTTCCATCCCCTTCAAGGCCATCTCCCAAGGCTCATATGACCAACCTATAAAGTAGATATTCATGTGTTCCTCCTCACTTATATACCTGCCTTTGCCTGAAGAGCACAGTGTTAGGCTGAAGGCTTTCATGGCAGATATGACTGAAATAATTTGTTTGTGTTTTGTTCCTCTTTCTGTCCTCACAAGTGCCATGGACTTCCAAGGGCTTCCACACTGTCACTCCAAGCCAGGTCTGAGAAATCCTTGGTCAGAGTCACTGAAGGCAGAGGTGCCCTGAAGGGCATTTTCTGAACACATTTCTAAATCCATCTTGAGAGCTCCCTTCTGATACAAGAAGAGGGATTTTGGGTATGGGTATGTTGACAATGTCTGTTTCTTTGTTACCACTGTAGCTTGTTCATGTGCATGTGAATTAGGGGCACAATTACAGTACAGATGTCATGAAGTGTAGCACACGAGTAAGACCCTGTTGGAGATTTCTGTGTCCTGCAGAACAGTTTTGAAGTATTGTGTGAAATGGTCCAACTTCTCCTGTGGAAGAAGAGATTTGCTCAGGGTGGTAGCCATAGTTTCTTTGAAGGATTCTAGTAAGACTTTCTTGTTGACTGTGGGCCCCAGATTCTCAAAACAAATCAGGGTGAAGTCCAAAGCCTTGAGAGCACCTTGTTGGGATTCTGCCTGGATCAGGCAGTCATTGAAAAAGAGGCAAGTTTAAAGACCCTGTGTCTGGCAGTAGGCAGTTATTGTAGCTAGACACTTTGTAAATACCCTGGGTGCAGTAGATAAGAATAAGGGTAAGGATGCAAACTGAAAATGATTTTTGTTCACTCCAGATCTGAGGAACTCTCTTTGCTTCATAATGGTGATACGAGGGTAAGCATCCTTCAGATCTAATGTGATCATCAGTGCATTACAAGGAAGCAGTGGTAATACGCTTTGGGAAAAGCATTTAGAATTTTATAATGGAGGCATTTGCTTTATATATGAAGGGTCTGAGATGGTTCTATGTGGACTGTGGTTCTTTTGAACTAGGAAGAGTCTTGAACTGAGCACTCTTCCTTCCTCCAACTAGAGGACCCCTTTCTACAGCTCTAATCTGTATTGTTTCATGACTCACTGCAGATATGAAAGAAGTGGTGTCTGGACAATGGTGGAATGGAAAGTCTTAGAATTGCAACCTATATCCTCTTTGAGTGATAGTCAGCATCCACTGGTCTTATTTCTTCCCACTTTCTTATAAAGGATGATCACCTTCCAACTTTTTCTGAGAGGAAACGTTGATGAGGAGAGCAGAATGGATTGAGGTGGGTTTAGGGAGGGAATGGAATGAGGCAGCCTTGCCTGAGTCATGGCTGACCCCACTGTATGCAGCTTGCCATTCTTTTTAAAATGTTTCTTTTGCCCAGGTCTGGCATTGTCCTGTTTAGGGTGAGAGAGCTAGTTTTTTCCTGGATAATTCCAGCTATATCAAGGAACTCGGGCCTGAAAGAGTTGCCTTACAGACAGTATAGTGTCTTCATGTTTTTTCTTCAGTTGTTTGTAATACTCCGGAGTAGGTGATCCAAACACGAGATCATTTTTCAGTGCAACATTTAGGATCTCCATCTTTATATTTTTTGACAGGGGCGTGTTCCTTAGCCAAGCTTGTCTGTGTATCACAAACTGTAAAACTGCTGCCTCGCATGATTTGTCCACAGCATTGTAACCGCATTTGGGTATTTGATAACCTGAAAAGAAAGGTTGTATAGGTCCGACATCTATTGCTTTAGATCCTATCTTGAGTTTTATCTGCCTTAGCCTCCTCATCTCTAGCAGATATTGGCAGGAAAGCATGTGGGACTGGTAATTTAATGCTGATACTGAAATTGGTCACTTGTGATCAGTACTCTATCCTGGGAAACATTTCAAATGAATAAAGGTTCAAGTGAAATTGTTGCAGAGATGTGCCCCCCCCCCCCCAATCTGTTGCAAGCACTGCTGTCCTTGTTTTGAGGAAAAATGTTACTGTTGGAGCCAAGATTGCTGCCTTCCTGGGATCCAGGAACACTATGTTAGGATCAGATAAAAAGGGTTCATATAATGGTATTTGTGGAAATCCCTCACCCTCCTGAAACAGTCAGGCTTCCTAAGATCATTATTAAACACATCTAACAGGACATCTACCACTGGAGGAACAGCTAGAGGTCTAGATTCAAGCAATCCCATAAACACTTTGCATATTTGCTGGGATTCAGAATACTCCAGCTTCCCACTGGAAAATCTTCATCCTGTTAAGTTTGGCTCCAGTGGAAAAGAAGTGGATAGGGTGTATTGTGTCAGTCATAGGTTTCAACAGATGGAATCTGGCCAAGACATGCCAGCTCCTCTGCCTCTTAGTTCTAAGAATCCAAGTCCTCCTGAAATGAGTGCCCTTTTTTGAGAGAGCACGGACACCAATTGAATTCCAAGTCTGGTCTTTTTGTCATCAGAAAAAGACACAAAAGGCGTACCCAACAGGACTGTGGAGTCAGTAGAAGCCTAAGAAGAGGCATTGCCTCAGCCAGACTGAGGCACCATTTTTTTGTTTGTGCTGTGTGTCTTGGAATATTGGGAATAGATACCCTACGTACCTCAGGTCAAAGGTAAAGGATCAAAACCTTAATGCTGTCACTAGGAACCTACTCATGGACTAGGACTCCAGGATCCTACCTTCCCCTTTTGAAATCACAACATGGGCCTCTGAAGCTAAATGGCTGTTGGTCTCAAGAGGCATGTCTGATATGCCTGCCCAGTTGGAAATGTGAAAAGCTAATGGTATGGGCACCTGCTTGTGTGCCAGAGACCTCAACCAAAACCTTCTCTGAGGATAGGAGTTGTGAAAGCACCTCCCATTCCCAGAGGTTACCAGATCCAAGAAAATCATGTCCTCCATTTTCTAGTGCCTCTGTCTCCAATTGATATGTCTATTCCTTTGTGGGAGACGTCCTGGAGATTTTAGAAGACACCATACCATATCAGAGAAAGGCATGCACCTCTTTTTTGGATACAAGCTCTTGTAGAGACTAATGCCTTCAATGGAATGTTCTCTGAGTGAAAGAAGCACAGTGTGGACAACAATCAACATTTTGCTGTGGGCTGAGGCAGAGCAAATGCATATAGTTTCCACACACCACACAATTAATGTTCACAAACATATTCTTCAGAACTAGTAGAGTCAGACATGAGCCAAACAGTCTAGCAAATAAATACCCCATAGGGGATTTTTCTCTTATCTGTCTGTTGAAACTAGGCTGAATTCTAGACTGAGGCTGTTAAACACATACATCTATGAACACTTCACTGCAAGAAAGATCTGAACGTTGCATTAGCCAGTGCACCCAATATAACACAGAAATACCTAGAAACAGTTAAAAGCTTCAAAGATGAACTTAGAGTATCTCTTTACAGAATCTACTTGCAACTGCTACTCTAAAACTGATTAGCTATCTCACCACCCCAAATCTTAGATAATAGAATACATTTAAAAAACTTTTCTCAGCCTTGTGACACATCTTGTATATTTCTTATGTATGTATCTATGCATTATTATGTATGCTTGCACTGTAATTTATTCATATCTTGGTTTGTACTTGTTTTTCTTTTTTTCACTATACTTCTCCCAGTGCACTCTTGACTGGATTTTCTTAATCTTAACACTGTTGCATTTAATGGATTAGCAATGTCGCCTCACAACAAGAGGTTCTCGGCTGGAGTGCCTTCTGTGTGGAGTCTGCATGTCCTCCCCACGGTCAAGTGACTTTTAAAGACATGCAGGTAGGTGTGTGCGTGAATGGGTGTGTCTTCTTTGAAGGTTGGGTGTCGGGCTGGCACCTCGGCACCGTGAAAATCCACTGCCAATCATTAGCGGACCGGAGTTCTGCTGTGGCGACCCCTAACCGGGAAAAGCCGAAAGACATTAGTATACTGAATTTAACCAATATTTTGTATATGGTCTTATTAATAAGATCCTAATACATTTGTTCAGGTTGTGGTGAAAAGTTTCAGTAGAGTAGCCCACTTAAGTGATGAATAAGTAGTAATAAATAAATGCGTCCTCATTTAAACACCTGACCCAGCAATTCTTGCCATCTACAGCACTGTGTGTTAACCTCATGGATAGCAATATAATGCCATTCATTTCCAGGATTTTGTGCTTACTGTTACTTGTTTTGAATAACCAGCCCATACTTAGTTGTAAGGTTAACGATGAGCATTGTACAGGCTTAACTTGGCTGTGTTTTACTTATTTTGCTGTTGCACTTTTAGTGTTATGGATAACGATAAACCCTACAGTTTTTAGTAGTACACTAAATGGGGGAACATGAGCCCCTCTCAGGACACACATGACCTTTGTGTTATGTGCATGAGGATAGATCACTTATTGATGGTGTGTGACATACAAAATGTTTGGATCTCCTACCATGCAAAAGAAAAATATAAACTTATTCTAAAAGGTTTACTTCCAGTAGAGGAAAATGAAGCTGGAAGAACCCAAGTCTAGGGATTCAGCCATTCCCCATATAAGGTTGTTAGAAGGTACAGTGCTGTCATTATGACTTCCACCATTCCTTCTTTCCGTACCAGAGTCACAATTTCTAATATGTCAAGGCATTCTGACTCTTCAAGGAGATCAGATAGGTCCTCCTCTAAGCATAAGCTTCAAATTAAATGGAGCCAAGACCTTCCTCAGTTCTTTTGATTAGGTCGTCTTGTTTGCTGTAGAGTCCAACTTTAAATTTCAACTGGGACCAAATTATGAACTATTTAATTAAAGTCCAGCTGGAACTCAATATCTTCACATTTACCTCTCTTTCAAGGATGACTAGGGAGGAAAACTTCCCTTCTACATTTGTTGCTCCTACCTTGAGCCCAGTTTTGGATCTGGGAGTATCTGAGTCAAGTGTTTGCACTATGCAATTCACTGGCACTTGAAAGTAAATGCTTCACTGGCACCAAAGCTGTTCTCCCCAGTGGCCTTGATGCTGACTTCTGTGGTACCAAGATCCTCTAAGCTCAGAGGTTTTGAGATCATTGTATCAGTTCAGAGATCTGCAGTGGGCTTCTTGGTTCCATTCACAGTATCAGTATTGTCAGCCTTCAAACCCTGGGTTTCACAACCCTCCTCAAAATTATACCCAACTTTAGCTGCACTGAGTGGTGCCTTTGCTTTGGCATCAACTCCGATTCTGATGTCAGCAGTATTGATGGTTTCTGCACCAGTGATGCAGGTAGGGAAGTAAGAGTCATACTGGTCATTACAGTGGAACAGGCATTGTCTTCATTAGTTCCATCCTTCAATACTATACAGTCTGGGGCTTTGCTTCATTTCTTTCATTACCAACAGGAAGGACCCATTACAAAAAAAAAATCTTTAGAGATCCTGACAGTCTGGGGAAGAGGAAGTGTAAGAGGAGGCACATAGACTCTCCAACAGAGTCTTCTACCTCAGACCTGGATTTTGATAAAGGGGAAACTTCCTCACAGTTCCTTAATTTGGGGAAATTATTGAACTAATGTACTGGAGGTGATCTTGGCCCACAAACTCTCCAACTCCCTACCTCTGGTGGCAGTCAGAGGTTGCATATCTGTGCATCTAAAGAGTGTGGCCGACCATCATGCTAGACAACTGGATCAGAAAAATTATATTCAGAGTCTACTTGGTATCCTTTTTTGAAACCACACAGAATGCCACCTTCCTGCTACCAAAATCTCATCTCTTCAAAAGAAGATGGCAAAACTAGTGGTCTTGAACCATTTACAAATAAAGAGCAACACAGGAGATCTCACCATACTTGACAAGATATGGGGTACAAAGGACCATAGGCCATTACCTATATGCAAGAAAAATAAAGTTCAAGATTGTCATAGAGAAGTCTGTTCTACCTTGCCTTTGGAAAGGAACTTGATTGCTCTTTTTGGACCTCCTAGGGTTGCCTATCTGCACATCTTTATAGCAAGGACATCCTAGAAGTTATTTTGCTTTCAGGTCGGAAGCACTCATTATCAGTTCAGAGCCCTGCCTGTTGGACACACCATGGAGTCCCAGAGTGATCACCAAATGGGTGGCAGCAGTAGTTGCTCACTTGTGACTACACAAGTTTTTCTGTATCTAGATAAGCATCTCTTAACCATTAACTCAAGGGTCTTCGCCTCTGCTGATCCATGCCATACAGGGATAAAGCCCTGAGTACATCATAGGTGACCTGAGCTTGAATAGTGACTCAGGCACATGTAGTAGCTGGTATGGGAGGATTGGAATGAGTTGCTGCTCCTGGCCCCCTATCCTGGGGGGGAAGGAGGTGGCTCATGCTCACCATATGGGTGACACTTAGCAGGAGCACTAGATGTCTACCCAGTGAAGCTTGATTCTGTTGAGCCTGCTCTGCCATATGCAGGTTGCACTGTCAGCAGAGTGGAATTCAGCATGTGGAGGCACACTTCCCCTCAGAGGACAGCCTACAATGGAACTCAGAAGAGCCATCACAGAGGAGTGGGGTATTCCACCAGGGAAAGAGTAGGAGACCCCGCCCCACAGGACCAGTAAAGCTAGCTGATTCCTATCATCTGGTTCTCACTATGAACAGATGAACTTATGGGAGATTCCCAGGTGGCAATGAATGGGATGTAAGGGTCTAATCTCAGCAGGGAATCCCCAGCTCCACTGGTGGCTATGGAACAAATTAATTTTTTGCATGCAGGTAGAGGAGCCAATCCTGCAGATAGGGGTGGTAAAAGAAAAAGCTTAAAAGCAAGGGATTATTTGCTAAAACTCTGTCTTTGGACTGTGCAGTCTACATTTCAAAGCCATAGATTGAGTCATTACAGACATGGCATTCATTGGCTGTCATTTGATATTTTCATTCTTTTTCCAAATCTGCCACCAGAAAGGATCTCCTCCATTCAGTGCATTAGATAAGGAGAAATCAGATATATCTACCTGTGCCATAAGGCAATGTAAATGGGCAGTCAACTCATAGTGCTTTCTTACTGTAGAGCACATCACATGTCAGAGCATCTCATTGGCCGAGAGGATAAGCAGGTTTAGGTAATGATTCATGAAGGATTCCTGAATATGTTTACAACAGCGATGCTTTCCAGATGCTGGGAGAAGGTTTGCTTTGAACTCTTTGCATCCCCAAAACATGAGAAGTACAATGATTTCCTTTCCCTTTTCCCTGACAGGAACAGACAGCTAGGGATGCATCACTGACCCACAAGTCTCTTTCCCTTATTCATGATGTTTGTCTAGAAAGTAGTATTGTGCAAAGCCAAAGACTTCGTCATAGTACGATTTTGGCCCCCAGTCTGGTTTTCCATTCTTTTGCCACTGTCTTAAGTTGACTGCTCCTCTTAGGTTTTCATCCAGGATTAGTGTCTAGTCCATATGGCAAGACTCCTGGATGTTCAAGTCCTCAAGTGGGCAATATTGTTTCTTCAATTTGACTAATGGCCAGGAACACTTTTTACATTGTGGAGGTGGTTCAAAATCTTGCTGTAATGTGAAACTATCCAGTAGAAAACTTTATAAAGGAAAATGATAACATTTTTCCATATAGGCTGCAAATCGAGGCCTAGATCCCTTCACAGTACAAATTCCAGCAGTGTTTCATTTCTTACCTGACAATTTTGATAAGTGCTAAGGGCTTCAGTTTCTCTACTGTAAAGCTGCATTTTATGAGCTATTTGAAACTTCCATTAATGATTTTTGCCATACCCCTTTAGCATCACAGAAAGTCTGTAAGGCCTAAGAGGCATGTTTTGCTGAGACCACCCATCAAAAGTCCAGATTCTTCATGAGACCTAAAATTTTCCCCTGTAAATGCATCTCAGGCCATTTTGAATCAGCTGCAAAAGCACAGCTAAGGTTTTGTGGCTATTACTTTAGCCAGAAAAGTCTGAGCTGCACTCTGTGTAGCTTACCCTCATAAAGACAATGTTATTTTAATAGCTGACTCAGCTTACATGCTTAAGGTTTTTCTTTCCTCACAAAGAAAAATAGAACCCCATTGCCTTAATACTTACAACTTACTATAGTAGATATGCATGGTCTTGTCCATACACTGCACCCACTCTGCCCGCCATTTTCCTGCTACCTCTGCAGTAATCTAGAGAACATCTTGGAGGTTCACATGGATTGTGTGTCAGATTGATGGTTAGGAAAGTACCATTTTAATTTTTCCCTAAGCTGTCATACTTTATATGTGATAGAGCCAAGAGAACAACATTATAGGAGTGAGAGGAAGAGCTGGTATTTGAGAGCTTCCTGGTAATTCCAGGAAAAAGTCTGTGGTGAGCAGTTTTCAGTGTGCAGACAAATATTATACACAGCTATTATTATTGTAAGTGCATAACTTTTGTTTTCTGCCTAAAAGAAAAGTGATAAGACTGTAAGCTGCCAGACTTTAAAATGCTCTTATGACTTACTGGATGTTCTGTCTAAAGCAGATATGGCAAGAGTTGTCATTCTAAAATATGTTTGGCCAAGGTTACAAGGCTTATTAAAAGATCTGAAAGCTAATTTTATGTTCCTGTAATACTTTTTTTCCCATTTCATTTTTATTACTGACCATCGTGAAGTCTTTTTATGAAAAAGAGAAAACTACTCCTATCAGGTGCCTTACCACACAGCATTTTCCTTTACACAAAAACTACCTAGGTTCTTTGAAATACCTTCATAGAAATGTGAAAGCTAAACAGTTCACTTAAACAAACACATTAAATCTCTTACAGAAAGCTTCCTATAAGAAAGGTGACTCTTCAGATTTGCATTTAAGTTTTCAAATGTTTCTGCTCTTCAATTATGTTAGAGAACACTAAATCATACATTATTCACTTTTAGTTTATTTAATGAATGGATAAATGGGCTAATCCAAAGACCCAGGCACAAGTTGCTAGAAAAATTACACTGTATTCTTTCACATTCTAAATCTTAGTTAGTATATGTAATTAAAGAGTCAAAAATACTTGTCAAGATTTAGTATGTAGACCTTCCTATAGATAATGGATTAGCATTTACTAAGGAGTATCACCCATGCATGAGAGATCCTTTGTGGTCAATTGCAAGCTTAGCTTAAAATTCATTATACTAGACTGTAGTACATGTGAATTTACTGACAATTCTGAGCTCACTTCACAGTTGCTCAAACATAATGCTTTGATTTGCCATATGCCTTTCCCCCACCCCTTTTTCTTACTTCCTACTGTCTATGTTTCTGTATACTGGCTTATTATCATGTTTGGTTTGTGTAGAATCCATGCTCCTCATGAAAACATACATTATGCTGCTTTCCACTGACTACTCTGACAGAGGTACAGTAACTTCATTGTAAGAATAATAAAGTTGGGGAGTGGGGAGTGCAGGGGTTGGCTTGCTCCAGTAACCCCCATTTTTTGTGTGTGTCAGTCACAGTTGCTTGTTAATTGATCAACTTGATTACATGCAAGAATGTTATATGCTTGAGCTACCATTTATGGGCTGTTGTGACTGGACTTGTGAGATCTGTGGTTATATGAAGGGAATATATGCAGTGGGTCCCCTTGTGCCATAGTAAATCTGTCCAGTACTGTAGTCACCCCATGAACAACCAATGCCATTCTCAGAGTTTACTGGACAAGTCAGGAATGGAAGTAGATTGCCAGGCTTTTCCTGTCTCTCAGAGAGACACACAAACACACACACACACACACACACACACACACACACACACACACACACACACACACACACACACACACACACACACACACACACACACACACACACACACACACACACACACACACACACACACACACACACACACACACACACACGGTTTAGAGCCATTGGTCTACCTACCGTGAATTTGTGATGTCAAAGTAAGCCAATGTGAAAACAGGGCATCAGTGCTACCTGCTATGTTGTGCAATGCCATATTGCTAACAAATATTACAATAACAGTTGTATTTATATTCCTTAGTTAAGTATGCAGTTTAGTTTAAAAAATGTGAAATATCTGCTAATTTTTGATATGATGTAGTGACTTGTTTCAGGTGACAGAAATATATATTTTTTGGAAGGTGTCCTTTCCAGTTGGTAATCTGAATTCCAGTCTTATCTATTAAAGAATTCTGGTTGTTTACCTACAGGGCATACCCAAAAGAGTTTGGTTATACTAAATGTAAATGAAGGTCCTGCCTGAATAAGACAAATATGTATTTGTTATGGACAATATTTGCTATATCTAGGAAATGCATAACCAGAAGGTGGAATTCAAATACACCCCTGACCTTGGAAGAATTCTACACTTTACTGAAGACAACTGCATCAATGGAAATAAAAATCAAAGAACTACAAATCTATCCCAGGCCATTGGTAAATAATCCTTGGACAAAAGTTATATCTTTGTTGGACACTCTGCAATCATCAATATTGTATCTCTGATAACTGATCTGTTAATTCTATATTTAATAACATACAGTGTATATAATTGAAAGTCAGGCTATTGTAAATATTGCATATAGTTGTTTAAAATTATATTTAAAATATTATGTAAATTTTATTTTAATTGAAAATAAAAATGTTTTTGAGGAAAAAAAAAAGAGTTTGTTTAATTTGTTAGCCAATGGCCCAGGTGTAGCAGTCTGAATATGAATTTTGGTAACATGTATGCTGTCCTTGTGACTGAAAATCTTGACTACATGCTGTGTTTTTGTTTTGGTCTTTAAATATTAGATGTGGTCTAGACAGATTCTTAAGTGCCTGTAGGACTGCAGGTGACCAGTGGGGTTGTGTTTGCTGGTTCATTTAGTTGCATCTCAGGAGTTCTTGTCTTTTTTTTTTTCTTTGTGAAAACTAGCATTGAGGAGTTTTTTCAGTGTTTTACTTTGTTAGCCAGTGCCAACTGCAGAAGTCTGAATTTCTTTTTGGAGTGATTGATTAAGCTACTTTAAAAATAACTGTTTGAAGTGTTATCTGAAGAGTAGAAAGGGGAAGTGAGAAATGGGACCAGGCACTGACTGCTGTCAAATTCTCTTGCAATTGGAAGCTGAGTTACAAAACATACTTAAAATGCCCTTCCTGAAAGGTAGTTATCAAACTGGTGCCATTGAACCTTCTCAAAAAACAACTTATCATGTGACTTGAAAGCCCTCTTAATGTCAGTAAGCACTACTTCTCTTATGAAACCATTTCCCATATTGACACTAATTGCTAATAAAGTACTACACTCTCCAAATGTGTAGAGTTTGGTTATACTAAATGTAAATGAAGGTCCTGCCTGAATAAGACAAATATGTATTTGTTATGGACAATATTTGCTATATCTAGGAAATGCATAACCAGAAGGTGGAATTCAAATACACCCCTGACCTTGGAAGAATTCTACACTTTACTGAAGACAACTGCATCAATGGAAATAAAAATCAAAGAACTACAAATCTATCCCAGGCCATTGGTAAATAATCCTTGGACAAAAGTTATATCTTTGTTGGACACTCTGCAATCATCAATATTGTATCTCTGATAACTGATCTGTTAATTCTATATTTAATAACATACAGTGTATATAATTGAAAGTCAGGCTGTTGTAAATATTGTATATAGTTGTTTAAAATTATATTTAAAATATTATGTACATTTTATTTTAATTGAAAATAAAAATGTTTTTGAGGAAAAAAAAAAAGAGTTTGTTTAATTTGTTAGCCAATGGCCCAGGTGTAGCAGTCTGAATATGAATTTTGGTAACATGTATGCTGTCCTTGTGATTGAAAATCTTGACTACATGCTGTGTTTTTGTTTTGGTCTTTAAATATTAGATGTGGTCTAGACAGATTCTTAAGTGCCTGTAGGACTGCAGGTGACCAGTGGGGTTGTGTTTGCTGGTTCATTTAGTTGCATCTCAGGAGTTCTTGTCTTTTTTTTTTCTTTGTGAAAACTAGCATTGAGGAGATTTTCAGTGTTTTACTTTGTTAGCCAGTGCCAACTGCAGAAGTCTGAATTTCTTTTTGGAGTGATTGATTAAGCTACTTTAAAAATAACTGTTTGAAGTGTTATCTGAAGAGTAGAAAGGGGAAGTGAGAAATGGGACCAGGCACTGACTGCTGTCAAATTCTCTTGCAATTGGAAGCTGAGTTACAAAACATACTTAAAATGCCCTTCCTGAAAGGTAGTTATCAAACTGGTGCATTGAACCTTCTCAAAAAACAACTTATCATGTGACTTGAAAGCCCTATTAATGTCAGTAAGCACTACTTCTCTTATGAAACCATTTCCCATATTGACACTAATTGCTAATAAAGTACTACACTCTCCAAATGTATGCTGACATATATCTCATCAATACTGCTTACTCATAGCTACAGGGATTTTCTAAGATAAAGTCCTGACATTCAAAATAGGTTGAAAATCTGGAGTCTTTGAAAGTAGATTAACATTTGACAAAGCGGTTGTTGTACGTGTAAGGCTAGGGACATTAATGCTGTGAGCCAAGTAGTAGTATAATTGGTGCTGCCATCTTAAGTAACATTTGGTGAATTTCTTCATGTGGTTTACATTTAGTTTACTGTTAACTACACTAAGAACTTGGCATCCTCATGGACAGTCACTGTTAAGTGAAAATTAGGCAATAGTGCATAGAGTTCTGTGTGGGTATTACATTTAAGAATGCTTAGTCTGACTTTTAATACTGCTGGTTGGGAAATGTGCACTGACCAATGATGTGGTAGCTGAAAGCATGTCATTGTTCTAGCAATTTTTTTTACACCAAACCACACTTATAATAATGGTGTTTGACTATATTGTATCCCATTTGTATCACGTCTCATTGAAAATGCAACAGAAATTTTTTGTGATGTATGTTAGCATCATCTGGCGCATTTGACAAACATACTTAACACACACAAGATTGTACCAGCATTTACCACTAGGAATAGCCTGATATGTGTAAGTATGAGCACTTTAATAACTTTTTATCTAATATATTGTGTCTATATGTATGTGTGTGTATACATACATACATCTCTCTCTCTCTCTCTATATATATATATATATATATGTATATATATATATATATATATATATATATATATATTTATTTATTTATTTTATTTTACATTTGTTAACCGGGCTAGTCTGGCTGGATGCATGTCCATTTTCAGCAGAGGCCCGAGGAGAAAAGCTCCACTAATAGACTATGGCATACATGAAGACTACTTAACTAAGTAGATCAAACTTTTTAACAGAGAACAAAACACAAAACAAATCAAAAAGTCCCAACAGAATACAGATTGACTTAGCTAACTTAAGTATGTTACAGTAAGATTAAGATATCAGTTCACGTTATGTGGTTGAGGATAAAAATTCAGGCACAGGAAAATACAGTTGAATAGAGGATAATTGAAGTGGAGGTATATAAAAATTAATCAATGTTCCGAGGTAGAGAAGAGTGATGGTATTACACAGAGTGAAAAGAAAGCTAGTAGTTAGGCAAGGTAAAAAGCACGTTAGAAGGTAAGGAGAAAAGTTGGTAGTAAACTTAAGGCAGTAAGGGATAAGTGGCAAAAGGAAAGTGAGGGTAGAGTAAGTTTAGATAGGGTAGTGGTATTTAATCAAGTTAACTTTAGGAAAGTAAAGTTAAACAGGAGAGTGAGGTATATAGGCAGTGAGACAAGGTAAAGGGTGAGGGACCAGAAGGGGTTAAGAATGATAGTTTAGGTAAGAATGGGAGAGTAAAGAAAGAAATATGCAGACTGTTCAGAGTAATAAGCAGTAGTATGCTCAGTCAGGGTTAGAGCAGGGGCAGAGCCAGTGGATTTGTAGGTGGTTTTTTATCTGTTTTTTGAAAAGGTGGCATGATGTTAGGGAGGTCAGTTCAGAGGGAAGTTTATTCCAGTAAGAACCGATAGTGTTTGCAAATAGGGAATCACCTGATTTATTATGAGATTTCAAGGTAGTCACTAATAGTTTGTTGGCTGATCTGAGTGTCTTGAGGTTTTATAAGGTGTAATGACATTATTTAGTATAGGGATGTTGGAAGGGTAATGAAGAATTTTGAAGGTGATGACTAGTTGTTGTAGAAGTATAAGGTTAGGGAGTTCAAGCCAGTTGAGTTTCTTTAAATTTAGACAGTGGTGAGTTTGGAAGGGTGAGCCAGTGGCAAATCTGGCTATACTGTGGTAGGCAGTATTTAGTTTCTGAAGATTACTCTTCGATAAGTTGACAAAGGAGGGGGAGGCATAGGTTAGTGTAGAGATAAGGTGAGTTTGGGCTAGGGCTACTCGGGAAGAGGCAGTGAGATAGGGCTTTAGTCTGTAAAGGGCACCAATCTTTTTGTTAACAGTTTTGATAGTTAAATCAATATGATGGTCGAAGTTAAGCTGGTTATCTATGGTGACGCCTAGGAGTTTGGTGCAGTTGTCGGGTTGGATGATAGTGCCATTACAGGATGTTATAGAGAAAGAGATAGGGGTGGATTTAGAGGTGGGGGTAAAAAGTAATAGTTTGGTTTTTTTGGGATTCAGGAGGAGGCAGATATGTTGAAAAAAATTTTCTGCTGCAGTGAAGACTGCTTGGGTGGTGGAGTGGAGTTCTTCTGGGGTAGGGGCTGAGCAGATGAGAGTAGAATCATCTGCATATTGGATGCATGTGGATGTAGGTAGGGAGTTGGGCAGATTGTTGATGAAAGTGGAGAAAAGTAGGGGGCCTAGGATGGATCCTTGTGGGACACCAAGAGTGACAGGGAGTAGAGTGGATAGATGGCTGTCCCACAGTACAGCTTGTTTCCTATTAGTTAAATAGGAATTGAACCACTGTAAGGCTAGAGAGTGTAGAGAGAGAGATTTTAAGGTATCAAGGAGAAGTTGATGGTTATCCACGTCAAACGCCTTTGAGAGGTCTAAAAACAGTGCGGAAGAGAATAGGTTATTATTACGATTTTTATTTATGGTATCAGAGAAGGAAAGAAGGGCAGTAGTAGTGCTGTGGTAGGGTCTGAAGCCATGTTGAGAGTCTACAAGCAAGTTGTTATTTAAGAGATAGTTTAGGAGTTGGTGGTGAATACAGCGTTCCATTATTTTCGATAAAGGTGATAGGAGGGCGATAGGTCTAAAATTGGATAGTTCATTAGAGTTTCCACCTTTGTGGAGTGGAATGATGTGGGAGATTTTCCAGCAGGATGGAATTTTGGATTCTGTTATGGTTCTGTTTATTAAGATGGATACTGGGTATGCTATTTCTTTTGCAGCTAATTGAAGGAATTCAGCAGGAAGTTTGTCAGCTGAAGGTGTACAGGGTTTTAGTTTAGATAGTAGTTTCTGTATATAGGTAGTTGAGACGGTTTCCAGTTTTAGTGTATAGGTATTGTTGGGGATGGGAGTAGTTTGGAGGGGGGGTGGTGGGGTCATAGAGCTAGCAAGTGAGTTAACAGTTTGAGAGAAGAAATTGTTAAAGGTGTTGGCTATGATGTTAGGTTGTTCTTGTGCTAAGCTAGCTGGGGTAGGTGTTTTGGTATTGCCTGGATGGAGAAGTTTATTAATTCCTGACCAGAATTTTTGGGTTTTGGTTGTGGTTTTGTTGGTATTGGAAGTTATAGTTTTTTATCTAGGATGACAAGTTTCTTTGTTTTGTTTCTTAGATGCTTGAAGGTCTGATGGTCAGTGGGGTTTTAGTGGATCTCCATATTGACCATGATTTATTTCTCATTCTCATAGTTTGTTTAGTAGTAGCAGAGAGCCAAGGAGCTGCTTTGGATCTGATTTTAACTAGTCGGGATGGTGCATGTTGGTTTAGAATTTGTAAGAAGGTATTGTTGAAATGCATAACTGCATCATCTATTGGGAGGTATTTTAGTGTAGACCAGTTATATTGTTTGAGTTCAGTTTGAAAGGATGACAGATTGAATGCTGTTCTATTATATTTGGTCCGATAAGTAGGTTGTTTAGGGATGTTGCATTTTTTTTTAGTGATAAAGGTAAGGAGGTGGTCACTAATATTGTCTGGGAGTATGCCTGTATTATAGGAGAGGGGATTGTTGTTGGTTAGTATCCAGTCTAGGATTGTTTGTTTGTGGGTGGATTTGTTTATTCTAGTAGGAGAGTTAATGGTTTGGTGAAAGTTAAAGAGGTTAAGGTGTATGGTGGGTTTGGGGGATATGCAGGAGTTCCAGTCGACATTAAAGTCACCTAGGATAATGGTTTCCTGGGGGAAGGTGCTAGAGATCCAGCAAAGGATATTTTCTAGGGTGTGGATGTTCTTGCCTGGGGGGATGTAGGAACATATTATGTTTATAGATTTGGTTGTGTTGATTTGGAGTTTGGTGCATAGCATTTCAGCATTTCCTGGTGTGGGGGGGAAGGAGTTAATTAAAGTTAGCTGAAGTTGGGATTTAAAAAGGAGGGCCACCCTCCGCCTTTTTGTTAGTGCGGTCTAGGCTGAAGGTACTGTATCCCGGCGCGGCGAATTCATTGTCTTTTGTAGTAGGTTTAAGCCAGGTTTCTGTGAGGCATAGGATATCAAAGGCATAGAAATCAATTAAGGCATGGAGTTGAGTGATTTTGTTGTTAATGCTACGGATATTAAGATGAGCAATTGAGAGGGAGTCTGAGGAAGAGTGTGGGTTAGTGTAGGTGGTAGTTTGTATTAGAGGGCTCGGGTTTTGGGGGGTGTTGGGGCCAGGGTTGGGGTGGATATCTCCATATATAAGTAAAGGAGTTTGAGGTGGTTGAAGAGGTTTTGTATGTTTGAGTGATATTGGAATGAATCTCTTAGAGGTAGTCAGTTGGTAGCGGTGGGTTTTATGGAAGAGAGCGGGGAGATAGGGGCAGGTTGTTAGTATGTTAATGTGTGCTAGTTTGGGTAGGGGAAGTGTAGTAGTAGTATCTTTGTTTGAAGATGGAGTTTGAAGTAGTATGAGATTTTCATAGGAGGTAAGGGTGTAGAAGAAGAGTAGAATGTTTAGGAGAAGGAGAGGTGAGAGAAACTTTAGGGTAGAGGGCATAGTTATATAGAGTAGGAGGTTGGAGTTAATAGGGGAGTAGGGAAATAGGAGGAGAGGTATTAGGAGAGGGTGTGGTGTAGGAAGTGAGGTATAAGATGGTGGATAAAATGGAGAAAATGTTATAGGTCGGTGAGTAATTAGGGGTGTGTCTAGGGAAGTATAAATGTAGGACCCTGGGGGTGGGTGGGAATTGGGGTAGGGAGGGGAGCGGAGTGAGCGGAGCGAACGGAGCGGGAAGAACAAGACAACCAGTAGCAGAAAACAATCAGTCAGGAGGTAGAGAATAGGTGGAAGAGTAAAGGTGGGTTAGAAAGGTAGGGAAGACTTGTGTGGAGTTAGTAGTAGAATGCTGTAAAGTGTAGAAAAGATGGGTATACAAAAGAAAGAAGGAGAAACAAGATGGAAATCAGGTTGAACAATTAAGAAGAGCAGTATGAGTTACTAATGATAGTGAGAGTAGGAGAATGAGATGACAAGAGCGCCACCTAGTGGCCAGGTAAAAGAGGAAATAAAACAGATAAGTGAAACTGGAGGAAAAGTAAGTATGAATAGCAGGATGGAGGGAGGTCAGGGTAGAGGCAGTAGAGAGATATGACCAAGAGGGAAGGAGGCAAAACAAAAACTAAAGATAGGGGGGGGGGCTGCTGGTTTACCTGGGTAGGGTAAGACAAATGTCCCAGTGAGTAGTATTAAGTTAATCTAGTAATAGGACATACTTTCAACAATTATCAGGGAGGACAGTCCTTGCTTTTAGGGATGTAGCGTCCTATTCAGGATACTGGAGAATGTTGAGATGTCCACAGGGCCTCTTAGATTAAATTATGGATGGGAACCCTGGTGCACAATCTGTATAGTGAGCTATAGGTAAAGAGAAGAGAGAGAAACAAGCACAGGGGAGAGAAATGGTTATTTAGTGATATAAAGGTACATAACATTTAGCAAAATCCCTAGTGAAACATCAGCAGAGAGGTCTAATAATCAGAGCATTCAAACATTCACTAGGTTGCAAAAATATCAGAGAGCAGTCCTTATTTCTAGCGTGCACACTTAGATACTACAGATTAAGTGGACTAAAATGCCAGTACAATAATTCCTCAAAACACATTACATTTAGCAGTACACCATTTAAATAAACAGCAGTGTCGCTTACAAAGGCAGTATATGTTAGCATACAGTAGTAAGAGAGCAGGTCCTTATCTTAGCAAGTTCACTTAGTGACTAGAGACTAAGACGCCATTACAAGTATACACTAGCAGAAAAGTTCAAAGATATAAAACAGTAATATAATGTGATAAACAGAAACCAGCAGAGGAGCTATACATTAGGTCATGACCAAAAATGTATCGTACATGATTAATGAACACCTGTATACATTGAGACAGGAGTGATTACAGCACTAGAGTTCAAGTGGGAGAGCACGTGGAGTCTAGCCTGGGGGGGGGGGGTCCGCACTATCGGACTGAAGCAGCAAGGAGAGTAGGGTTTCCTCCTGGAGGTGGAGGGGCCAAGGGCAAGTAAATAGGGTAAAAGGCTAGAGAAAAAAAACTGCAGATGGCAGTTTAAGTTATCCCTTGAGGTTCCGCTTATTACTAGCGGCAATGGGGCACTAGAGTGTTTGGCCAGATAAGAATGACTCAGATACTGCGTAAAACTGCACGGGATAGATCAGAGCAGCAACAGAATGGAACAGTGCGTCTGGCAGAGAAGTCATACACATAGGCTCCCCATAGGACCGTCAATAACAGGATGCACCAGCAAAGGTTCCAAATAGCTGCAACTACCCGTGCGGAGTAAGCCGCCGTTTGGTCTGGACACCTAACAAAGCAATGAGGCATGGAATCATACAGGCTTCAGGGATAGAAGTCAATCTCTAAGTACGCATAGGTGCGCTATGAGAGCTGAAATCACAAAGTGCAGTACAAAGGTTTAAACAGAAGCAACACCCGAGCGGAGAAAGCCGCCGTATGGGCAGGATGCCTAGTGAAACAGAAAGGTAGGGGAATGGCTCAGGCGTCAGCAAGCACCAATTAAGGAGCTATGAAATAAATAAAGGCCAAAGGGAGTAGTCCTGAAATAGCGCAGATAGCGCTTAAATGGCAGTTAAAAGCAGGGAGATAATCACTTTAAGAAGCGACCAGGCAGGAAGGAGAGTTAAGTATGGAAAACCGCTTACACGGTCCCAGGGTGGTAATGGCGTTTCACGTGGTCTGCAGTGGCGTAATTAGTGATAGTACACTATATATATATGCACACACACACACACACGCACACACACACAACTCCCTCTGTCATATCCTGAATGGCAAGGTAGAGGATTTGCTGGAGATCTGAGGACTTCTCTAAAGGAAATATTTGAATTACCTTGGGGTTGTAAGGAGTAATAAGCTTTTTGAAGTTGAGTAGTTCATTTTAACCACTGCCCCCTGAGTCTTTTAATCCATCTGTCTGGTTTACACCCCATGTTGACTACAAAATTTAAAAATCAAATGAGCAAAATGAAAAAAAAAAAAAAAAAAAAAAAAAAAGGAGAGATGTTTGTCAAAAAGGAACAGTGTACTGCTCTGACAATTGGTGTCCTTTTAGTTATACATTGTTTTGATATTTTTCTCTGCACTTAGTCGGCCTGGCATGAAACTTGTGTTCTTCAGACTCCAACTCCACCCATATTAACCTCCATGGATTTTCACAGACCATATCCTCCTCCACATAATAGGTAATTCTAACCAAAAAGAGAGTATCCTAGACTGGGTACTCATTAATAGTCATTCCCATATGTATATGTCTGGGACTCTTCCCAATGGCCTTAGTGATCACCTCATCACATACATAAGGAAAGACAAAACAGTCAGCTCTCGACTGCCCATTTACAGGTCTGTCAGAAACAAGACAAATTTTGAACCACAAAATTCCAAACAGAACTCAAATCCTGTAACTGGTCAAATCTAAAATACCTTCCCCTATATGAGGCAGTGACATATTTAAACGCCACATTTCTTACCATACTTGATCCGCATGCTCCAAAACGGTCAAACAAAATTAAAACACAAATAGCACCTTGGCTAATAAAAGACTCCAAATCTAAAATTACACTTAGAAACAAAGCATGGGCCAAATGGCGTACTACCAAGGCACCCCTAGATCGTATTAAATTCCAGCAGCTAAGAAATGAGACTAAAAAAGCCATCACACTTGACAAAAAATACTATTACTGCCATCTACAACATAAACATCAAAGCAACCCTCAAAAGTTCTGGGCGGGTATAAATGATCTTCTTCATCCAGGTAAATCCTCCACTCCTACCCCAGCAACATTATGTGATAAAAGCCCAGAAGTAGTAGCAAATACCTTTAATACTTTCTTTACCGAGACTATTCAGTCCTTAGACAACCAACTATCTACTACCTGCTCCTAAATAACAGATTCTATACCCAAGACACTACTCTCCTTTAACCTCCCTGCATCCTTTATCTGATCCTTATTGAAGAAGCTAAAGCCAACTACCCTTTCCTACAGATCTTCTCCCAGCCGAATATCTGCAAAAAGCTGCAGATGTCATAGCATACCCCATCTCGATCCTAATCAATCGAACCATAACAGAGGCCACAATCCCCTCAATTTGGAAAATATCCTACTTAATACCACTCCATAAAGGTAGCTCATCCACAGAATTATCAAACTATAGGCCAATAGCCATATTGTCACCACTTGCCAAAATCATGGAGAAGTGTGTGCACAAGCAACTTCTATACTATCTCATCCAGAATAAACTACTGACCAACTCACAACATGGATTTAGACCCCACCACAGTACATCCACTGCCCTCCTCTCTTTTACCAGTATAATTAACCATAACCGGAATAATAAAAAAATATCTTCAGCTCCCTTTCTGGACCTGTCCAAAGCCTTCGACATGGTTAACCACCAGCTACTTCTCCACACTCTGAAAACCTTGTACTTAGACAACCAAGCTCTCCACTGGTTTCATGCCTACCTCTCTGGTAGGCAACAAGCAGTGCTGTGGCAGAATAAGCTCTCTTGCCTGTTACCAAATACCATTGGAGTTCCTCAAGGCTCCATATTAGGACCTCTTCTCTTCTCTGTTTTTATTAATGACCTCCATACATTCATCCCAGATGCCACCTGCATTCAATATGCAGATGACTCTACACTAGTATGTTCCAATACCTCTCCAGTTAACCTACTATCTACAACCCAGCTCACTTTTACTACAGTGGAAAACTGGCTATCAGATCGTCGCCTGATCTTAAACCCAAACAAAAGCAAACTACTACTCTTCTGCCCAACCCATAAATCCTCTCCTACATCTTTTACCATACAATCTAACAATGGCACTATCATCTCCCCAGACTCCTATACAAAACTCTTAGGAGTTACCATTGACAATAAACTTAGATTTGACATGCATATTAACCAAACCATTAAATCCATTAACAAGAAACTTGGGTCACTGTACAGGATAAAATACTTCCTAACTCCAATGGCTAAAGCGGCCATTGCCCGCTCACATCTTCTCTCTACCCTTCTATATGCCTCTCCCATGCTTACTAACCTTAACAAATCTGACCTTAACAAACTCTTGTGTTGTTATAATCATATTACCAGATTTGCAACTGGCATGCCCTATAGAACACACCACTGCCTTAACCTAAAAAACCTTGGCTGGATAGAACTACCAAACCTTCTCCAGCTGAACCAACTCACAGAAGCATTTAAAATTCTCAAACAACCCGACAACACCCCTGCACTGAAAAATATAATAATTCCTTACACCAATCTAGGCTGTCTTCGCTCATCAAACAGGCTACTTGTCCAAACAATCAAATCCTATAACTCAGGGGGTGATACTCTGTTTGCCAACGCCATTGGAAAAATATGGAACTCCCTCCCCTCCAACCTTACTCTTACTACCTCCTTAGTCCAGTTCAAGAAGAGTCTAAAACTCCATTTTAAGTCACATTGGCTTTGCCAATGCTCTAACCCAGATTAGCTCCTTTTCGTTAAACCAAAGTCATACTTTTCCTCTGGATTATCCAAGTTCAAAAACTTTAACCTTTTATTCTCAAATGATCTAACTCTATATTTCCTTGACTTATTTCTGACCATAAATAGAAGCCCTTAAATCTTTTCTAAATGGACAACTTAGGGAAGGGACCTGTAACCCCAAACAAGAACAATGAATAGAAACTAAACTCAAAATCTAAAATTGTCTTATTTTTAAGCTAGCACGTTTGAAAAATCTGTATGAGAACTTTCGTATTTTGTGGTTGCTATAGCTAGGATGTTTTGTAGCAGTATGCAAATTGATTTTTTCCTCTCATATGCTTTACTGTATGTAACAATATGTAAATGTGTCTATGTTGGAGCTTTTCTCCCCGGGCCTCCGCTGAAAATGGACATGTATCCAGTCGGACCATCCCGGTCAACAAATGTAAAATGGATAAATAAAATACTGTGATGTATAGCCTCCAAAAATATCACCTAGCAAAAAATACTGATAAATATGAACCAAACCACACAATCAGGCAGAGGTCAGAAAATACAAAAAAAAAAAAAAATAAAAAATTCACAGCACTAATGAAATAATCTCACCACAATGACTGTTAGTCCATAAAAACTCCACAGGCTTTAATTTGGTAGAAGAAGGTAAGTGCTTTCACAGTGTACCAACTGCTTCTTCAGACCATATAAATACAATAAAAAGCAAAACAAGTTGTATAAAGAAATTTAAAATCTAATACAACAATAGTCAATTACACATGATGTAACTTCATAATTAGTCAACAATTCAAATCCAGAACTTAAAAAAAACTATTAAAACACCCATTTAACTAATAGCCAGTTAACAAACAGATACCAGTACACAACTACTTGTATACATAAAGTCTCATTTACTTCAGTGTTTAAGGGGACAGGACTTCAACACAGGTTTTAAAGAAACTTCTCCATTTAACTCCAATTGAATACGTGCTTGTAACTGCAAGATTCACTTTAACTCACTTCTTTCTGTGGAATTCTTTAGATCGCCACCCCTTCAAACTTTCAAAAAGTAGCTCTAGCACTAATAAACCTAAACATTTACTCTTCTCCCTGATTATAAACATGTTATGCAAGAGCATTGGGGTTCCTATTAATGTCTGATGTCATTCAAATGTTCTAATAATTTTTCTTTAAAACTATAATTTTTTTTTTTGAGATATAAAATGCACTACACCTAACACAGCTAGCATAATAAACGAAATCCTTGCTTTTGCAGTCTGCATGAAACTGAAGGTCTTAGACCCTGTAGCAGAATGTACAAAAGATGTGCAGCTCCAAATATACTTGCATGCTTTACATGACCTGCAGCAGAAGGTGCCTTTCCTATCAGATACTGGCCTTGCAACATATAATTCATTCCTATAATACAGCTGTTTTCTTAATGATAAATTATTTCTAAAGCTAAACTGTGTATATTAAGTACCCTTCTTAATTCTGAATTAGCCATTGACAATGGTCAGTTCTTTTGCACTGTATCACATGTGGTATTAATATCACTGGAATATGTAAGGACCGACCTATTTTCAATATTGGATGTAGCTGCACTGTGACTGCCAGTAAATTTCTCAGAGATAAAAGGTTTACCTTGTGTACCCCTAAGTCCACGCACTTCCTCAATAATCTGTTCAATGTCATTACTACCATACCCCCTTCCTAAGAACTCATTTCTCATTATTTGATTTTTTTTTCCCCGTTTCACTATTGTCACTATGTAGCCTCATTACTCTAAGTAATTGACCTTTCATATTTTTAGTTACATGTCCTGGATACAACTGTCTTTATGTAATAATGCATTTTTCTACAAAGCTTCCTGTATAACCTAGTATCAAAACATCCAAACATGTCTTTACTAATAGTAGCATCTAAAAATTCAATGGTGGAATCTGAAGTATGTTTACTAAATTTCAAAAAATCCGTACTGCTATGAAGGAACTCCACAAATTCTTTAAACAATTCCAGTCCGCAAAATTCCTGTAGAAGCTGATAAATTCACAGTAAGGATTATTCTGTAATATCTGTTCAGTTTCCCAGTAGCATAGCACAAGATTGGTGTAGCTGTTAGTACATGCATTAAAGCCTGTGGAGTTTTTATGGACTAACAGTTGTGGTGGTCAGATTATTTCATTAATGCTGATAAATATCCCAGCTCAGCTGAAGCACATATTGAAAAAGGGTTTACACATTTCTGTAGAAATACATACTGGGTTTATTTGAAGATATGCACTGTCCCTGAATTCAAAGCATGGTATTTGTGTTAATCTGCTTTGTGTTCTTTAAAACATACATTTTTTGCTCCTTACTTTGAATCATAAATGCTTTTGTTCCCCCTTAAGAAATACTCTCTCTGAAGAACCATGAAGTAGCTGCAAGTACTGAACTTCCTTACTTTCCTTAAAAGTAAACCATGACTTATTAGGACAAGATCACCTTTTTCAGATGCTAAGCTGTACCCAGCATGGCTAGTCACCTGCTGTGAGTTACTTGAACTTGATTGAACTTTGGACAAATGATTCATAGCTTCATCAAGAAAATCCATGGTTTCTCCTTTTTGAATGTTTCTTTTGCTAGATTCCCTGCAGGAATCCAATCAGAAAGCAGTGCTTACTCATTCTGTGATGTGAGGAATCCCTGTTGACCTGAAAACATAGGTGAGCCTTGCATGCTGTCACATTGCAGAGGCAGGAAATATGTCTTTCAACCCTGTTTCATGCTCTATAACTATGTAGTAGTAATAAAAGTCTATAAAAAAAATCTAATTTACTGTGGTACCACGATTATGTCACAGCATCCAGAGTGGAAACCACTACTCTAGAGTCTGCAGGTTCTGTTATCAATGGCTAGCCTAGCAGGGGACTTCCAAGATGGCTACACACTGAACAGTATGTTAGAGTTCTCTGAGTGTAAAAACAGAGAAATTCTTTAAAAAGTCATTAAAAGTTATTAGTGTGGGTAAAATTCTGTTATTGGCTGATAATTAACACTGCCTGGATGTTAGTAAAGAAGACATTTAGAGAAAGGAAAAAAATATTACAAAAGAAGAAGCTCTGTCTGGGATTAATTTTGCTGCTGTTCAGTGAAATGTATTTGAGTAATTTAGAGGAACATGAAAATTAAATGCACTCAAGAGCTATTTATATATTCCCCAAGTGCCTCACTTATATCAGAAGCTTTAATTAGCTGATAATTAGATAAAACTGCAGGAATCAAAGGTTTAAATGATGGAAAGACTGAACATATTTTTTTCAAGAAGAGGTGTTTCAAAAGACAGCAACGTTTGGGAGAGTGGTGGTGATGGGCTATACCAAAAAGACTGAAAGGAACAGATTATTAATTTTCTGAAAGTATAAATAAACAACTGGACTGATGTTTGACAGGCATTTTTTTTAGCTGAGAGGCACATCATGTGTATGCTTCTCCAAATCTGCTCATGAGAGGGATGCCAATTATACTAGTAAAGATACCATCCAGCAGAAAGATCTGCTCCTGACAAAACTGTAGAAGAGAAAAGTATTAAATTTAGGTTCAGCAGAGTGTTTGTGGGAAATGATTAATCACTGTATACTGGGCTAAAAAGAACTAATTTTATAACCACAACTCACTCCAGAGATAACAGCACCGGTATTGAAGTCTGCTGAAGAAAAACTTCACCAAGCTTGCAAAAATTCAATGACTTTAATAACACAGTCACAATGAAAGTAACGAAAATAGCATGTCACTAGCACCTATAAATGTACACATTTATAGAAGTAGTTTTTACAGGACATATGTTTTAGATTATTCTCGCTTTATAGATAATCTTATTTTTATCTGTAAAGGAGGAGAAAATCAAACAAAGTCTTTTGTACATTATTTAAATACTAGCAGTTTTTTCATACAGTTTGAATGAATGCAGATAAGAACTAAGGTGCATTATTTGGACATCACAGTCATTGTGACTGTGTTATTAAATTCATTGAATTTTTACAAGCTTGGTGAAGTTTTTCTTCAGCGGACTTCAATACAGGTGCTGTTATCTCTGGAGTGAGTTGTGGTTATATTTATTTGTGCATTGAGTGTTTTTTTTGAGAACTAATTTTATCCTAGCAATTTGGGAATGTCGGGAATGTCGAAAGGCAAGTGTAAGATTTAAGTTGCTCTCTTCGGAATATATGTTTTTTTTCTGTGGGGATGCAAATCCTTATTGGATGCAGAGCAGATTAAGGAGGAAAACGTTTAGCCAATGTAAAGTGAGTCAGAAAGATGAAGTGGACTCTGCTTGTCATTCTTCTGACAGTATCAAAGCCCATAGATATACTTTGTTAATGAAACTCATTCCTTGTTACAAAGGTAAGAGCTTGAAGAACAAAAAAAGCATAGGGACTGACTAGCTGAATAGGACTAGCCTGAACATGAACCAGTGGTCACTGTTGAGAGATTGGGAAGATCAAGAAGACTAACAACAATGTGAAATTAGTGAATAAGTGGGAGAACTGTAAAGCATCAGTCCCATTAGATATCGATTAGACTTGTGAAATGTTCTGTAAGAAAAAGTGGCTGAAAAAATGGATGTTTATTGACTGTGTTAAACTGGTGGGTGAAATGCAATGCATAAACCTTGCTTATTCATTAATTTTTAGAAGGACACTGAAGGGACCAAAAATGTAAGTTAAATCATTTTTGTTATTAATTGTATAAAAATTCACAATGTAAACTGTGTGTTATGTTATGAAGCAGTTCTGTTTATTGTGCAGTCAGGGGTATTTTAAGTGTGAGATGGGGCAGTTTTATCAATGAGTGCTGTATATGCTAGATCCAATGTTGTATTTTCCATCTGATTCAACAGTTGGGTTTTCTGATTCAACCTATGCATTTTTTCAAGAGCTTTGGATCCAGGGCTCTGACTCTTCCTCTACCCATAATTCCCACTGGTCTTCTGATTACGTCTGATCTTGTTCATTGACCAAGACATGGATTCAAGGCCTCTGCATCTTTGCATAGATAAGTGGTTGTTTCCTTAAGTATTGTTAAAGAGTTTTCTTTACTAGACTGATTTCTCTCCACCTTCCTCGGATTAGCCAATTATCATAGTCTCCCACTCCTCTTTTCACTTTTAAGGGATTTCTGTGCTTTCCCTATTCTGTACCATCTTAAAAAAGTTCTTTAGCTCCTTTTTCCAGATTTAGAGCATTACTGTTTTAATAGTACTGTGTTGATAGTTTGCTTTCTGGAAGTTGTTTGACTGTTGTCCTTTTCCAGAGCTTGTTTATTCATGCTGATGTTTTTGCTATTACCATGTCTGACAAGGTTGGAGGCTTTAAAAAAATGCACAGCTTGTGGGCATAAAATTCCAGCCCAAGACCCTCATTCCTCCTATGTTTATTGTCTGTCTGTGACACAAATAGATGTGGATTGTGAAGCCTGTGCTCTTTCAGAGCCAGGGCTCCAGCTGGTTGTCAAAACTAGTTGGTTCTGAAGGGCCTCCTCTAAGCCCAAGCATGGGATTCAGTGACTTCTGTTTTAGAAATTTCCTATCCTCCCTTGAAATGTGATAAAGTTAAAGTTGGCAAGGAAAAGGAAGCAGAAAATGAAATAAGGAAAAAGAAAAAGAGCAGGATAAGAAGGGAGAAAAGTCAAGAAAGAGGTCTGTGGATCTGTAAGACCAGTCCAGCCTGTCTCCAAAGGCATCAAGATTCATCAGTCCACTCACCATGAATGTCCTTCATATCTGTTCCCCATCTCCACTATGTCAGTTCTCAACAGAGGTGGCTAGCTTGAGGCTGTCTTCACATTTTTCGATGGAGAAGCCTCGGTGTTTGCCTAGACCACCTTCAACGACTTTATCCTTCAGGTCCTTCCAATCATCAAGGAATTTGTTAGAACTGACGTTGACAGGATAATGCAGAAGTTTCTTTTGACACAGATTCAGCTGCAGAGTCTCATGGTTCCTACCCCTCCAATAGCTCTGGATATGGTAGCTATAGTTCCACCTGTATTCCCTCTTGTGCTGGTCCAACTTTAGGATCCAACGCCCATGGATCTGAGCCTTATCCGTAGGGCACTGTGTCGGAGCCACCTCAGTGCCTCAATTCTGGACAGCTCAGCATTGTTGTCAGATTGGGGATGGGAAGCTCCATTTCTGTCTTCCTTGAGTCATGACTGTACAGCTTTGGCTCTGGGTTTGGATTTGGCTTTTGAAGCCTTTGAGAGGGTGCTCTCCAGATCCAGAAAGGAGATGGCCTCATCTCACTCAGTTGCATTCCAACCTCCTATGGAGTCTGTAACCATGTCCATTTATCCTGCTCGACAGGGCAGTCAGACCTGTTCAGCTTTGGGAGCTGTTGCTTAGCAAGTTCCCCTTCTGATTTTTGACCCTTCCCTTGAAGCCCCTGTGGCAGAAAGCCCTAGGAAATGGGTCTGTAAGTTCATCAACATGCCTGGATGTGCTTATGCAATTTTATAACAGACTGTAAGATGTCCTTTATCAGTGTTTCCTTTGATTCCACTCTCTTTGGGCCTAAACTTAAAGAAATGCTTTTCGGAGACAAAGTGGAGAGTGAAACTCTGTCTGTAGTTGGCATTCATTTTTCCACTCCTCAAAGGACCTTTTCCTGGAAGCAGAAGGATGGAAAGAAACTATAATTTAGAAAGTATCAGGGTTTTGGCCAGAATGCTTCTGTTGACAGACCTCATCCTTGTGGTGGTGGTGGGGTAACTTCAACACATGACACCTTAGGGGAAGAGGTGGACTGAAGAATCGAGGTTTTCAGCCTCCTTCACCAAGAAACCCTCTCCAGTGCTCCTGAATGACTGCTGCACTCTGGAGGCATTTGGGGGTTGCTTATCCCTACACCCTCAAACCTAACAGGCCAAAACCCAAGATTCCTGAGTGCAGAGGATAATTACCACAGACTGTTTTTATTACCTTTGTTTCCCCCTTCACAGTAGAGAGAGAGAGAGAGAAAGAGAGAATTCCTGATGTTCCGCCCTGTCAGATGGAACTGTCCACAGCAGAGGTTTCAAAGCTGCTAGGAAAGAGAGTCATCCAGAAGGTCCCACCCAACCAGCAAGAATTTGGAGTCTATTCAAGGTTTTTTTTTTTTTTTTTTTTGTTCTTTAAAATAAAAAACAGGGCACTTCAGGCTCATTTTGGACCTAAGCTACCTTAAGGTCCCAGTGCAGCCCATTCTATGTCTTGAGGAAGAACAGCCAGATGTGCTCCATAGATCTCCAGGACAAATAAGGGTAGTAAGGCAGTCCAGGAGGTTTCTCCAGTTATGGCTGTGACCCAGTCCTTTTAAATTCAGAGCACTGTCTTTTGGCCTGACTGCAACCCACAGGGATTTCACCAAATACATGCCAGTTGTCACAGCATATCACAGGCTACAGTAGTTTAAGGTGTTCCCTTACTTGGACAACTGGCTCCTCACTGCATCAACCACAGACCTATTAATTCAGTCCAGGGACTTCTTGCTTCATCCTGCTCCAAGCCTAATAATTACAATCAGTCTTACCAACCTTCAGCTGACACCAGTACAGACTACAGAGTTCATAGGCTGCCACCTGGACTTCAACTACACACATAGCCAAACTATCACAATCCAGACTCCTATATCTGCATTAGATAGCTTCAAAGGTCCTTTATTATGCCAGTGCTTCACTGTGATTTGTTCTTTGGCTGTTAGACTCAATGGCTACATTGATCACACTAGTAGCTCAGGCAAGATTATACATGAGAATCCTGCAGTGCACATTTCAGTACAATGGTCTTTGGTGGCCACGCCCTTCCTGCACCAGTGTGTCTCACACCAATATGCAGAAAATACATTCTTTGGTGGTTGACCTCACTGATAGTATCTTCAACCCCTGATAGCCACTGTGACCACAGATGCTTCCCTCCTAAGCTGAGGGCATAACAAAGGGAAGAATGGTTCAAGGCATCCTTTCTGGGGTGAGGGCATTACAAATGAAAGAATGGTTCAAAGCATCCCTTTTAGGGTGAGGCCATTACAAAGGGAAGAATGGTTCAAGGCACATGGTCATCAGTGGATGTCAGTCTTCACATCAATGTCTTGGAGATGAGGGCAGTTTTCCTAGCATTGCTGCCATTTCAGGACTCCCTCCTAAAGGGTGTGTTATCTATCCAGATAGACAACATGGTGGTAGTCTGGTATATCAACAAACAAGGAGAAACCTGTTCACACCCAGTGTGCTGGAAAGCCATGAGAGTGTGGCAGCAGACAATGTCTTCCTGATGCTTTCTAATCATAATGCACATCCTGGGGTATTCCAGTGTTCTATTAGACAGACTGAGCAGGTCTATCCTACTGTCCCATGAGAGGTCCCTCAGTCAAACATTGGTGACATGTATTTTCCATCACTGAGGTCAACCTTGCTGCAGTCTTTTTGCTTCTCACCTAAACAGCAAATGCAGCAGTTACATTGCCCTGATCCCTTCAAAGGGAAAATCACCAAGGGACCCTCCAGTCCACATTTGGCCTTGGAACTCCTTTATGCCTTTCCACCCTTCCATCTAATAACCACATTTCTTTAGGAAGCCGTGAAGGCACAGATCATTCTCATTGCACCCTTTTGGTCCCAACGGTCTTGGGTCTGCTTTCTCTGGCCTCATCTGAAATACCCTCCATGGGTGCTGATTCATGTCCAGACCTTCCATCTCACCCATCTGCACAGCCTCACTGATGCATAAAAACCTTGAAATTTACTTAATCAGTTTTCAAATTTTAATGTTGGCCAGAAAGGCCAGGCAGTCTTCTCCAGTAATTCAGATTTTATTCTCACAAAAACCTAACACAAGGAAAGTCTATTTTAGCAAATGGAAAAGATTCACAATATGGGCTTCTTCCAAATGGTTGGACACTTTTTTCAGCTCCTCTTCCATCTATCTTAGATTGCTTAACAGAATTGTTTCAGAAAGGTGCTAGTTTTTCAACTATCGAATTTCTATTAGCAGCCTTTTCAAATTTCCTTGTGGGTCAGGATCAAACTTCCATTTCTTCCTTGATGATTTCCAAAGCCTTTTTGAAGGACACCTTTCTCTTAAGACCTCCAACAAGGGATCATATTCACCTAATGAAGAATATTACTGGCATTAACTAAGGTCCCTTTGTGTCCATATCTTTGGTGGACCTCAAATCCCTGATTAGGAAAACAATATTTATTGGCAATCACTTCTGCTAGGAGGATTGTTGAGCTACAGGCCTTGTCTTGCAGATCTCTATACCTTGTATTTCATAAGGATGGGGTATCCTTGCAAACTAATCCTCATTTCCTACTGAAAGTGGCCTTTGAAGCAAATCCCAATTCAACCAGTCTACCAGTGTTCTTGCCTAATTTTTCAAATAAAGAGGAGCATGCTCTGCATTTAATGGATGTTCATTTTCAACAAAGGTTTTATTTAAGTTGCACTAAGTATATCAGGAAAATTAGATTATTTCCTTCTCAAAAGCCAAATTGTGTCCGGGAGTATTTAAAGTTACACTGTCCAGGTTTCTTTCTGAATGTATCACCTTTGTTTACAATAAAATTGGGCTAACATTACTGGCAAACTAAAGGCTCATTCAACTAGAACTGTGGCGACTTCCATGCTTTTGTGCTAGAGTTCACATTGATGTGATTTGTGCTGTGGCTTTTTGGTCTACTCTTCATATCTTTGTGTCACTTTGCAGATTATATGTACAGTCCATTCCTGGTATATACGTTTGCTCCAGCATACTCAGGAATATCCTTCCATAAAGCTACCTGGGATTTTGGGTAGCTCTGGAAACTGTCCAACTGTTTAATTGGATGGAAAAAACACTGGATATGAAAGTTGTGCACTTTCCATAATGCTTGATCCATGCTGTCTTGTTCCATCCAGTTCAATATTCCCTACCTCCATCCCCACCCTGAACTGTTACTTTTCAGTCTCCTGGTTGGTTGGTTGGACCTGACCAAGGGCCTTTGATTTGGACAGTCTGTTGTTCTTACCCATATCTTTTGCTTAGGTGGGTTTAGGTTGTTTGGACTGTATTGTTTTCTTTTGGTTGGTTTATTGTTGTAATCAAACTCAATCTGAGGTAATCAGGGGACCAGAGGGAATTATGGGTAATGGAGGAGTCACAGGCCTGGATCCAAAACTCTTGAAAAAACACTGAGGTTGGATCCAATAACCCAACTATTGAACTGGACAGAACAAGACAACACCGAGCTAGAATTTTAGTAAGTACATAACTTTTATATTTAAGTAAGTATTTTTCCTTATTTATAATGTATCTAGTTTTACCTGTAACAAAGTAAGAAAGATTGGAAAGAAGTTAATTAAATGTATATAGTGTTGTGATCCAGGTTTTTTTTTTGGAACAATCTAAAAGTGTATTGGTCATATATATATATATATATATATATATATATATATATATATATATATATATATATATATAGGTTCATAGGTAGGTACTAGGCTATCGGCCCAAGGGCCCATACAAGCCTAGCCAAAAAATGTACCCTGGCTTTCGCCACCTAAGAAAATTATTTTCCTGTGCTCCTGTCGAGCAGAGCCACAGAAGTGATCCCGGGGTGAATTTCCCATTTCCCATCCAATCATCAAGATTTTTCTTGAAGAGTGCTAATGAGGAGCTCTGTTTGACATAGATAGGTAGTCTGTTTTAGAGTATGGGAAGTCTCTGGGACAGGAATTTATCCCTCCAGCATGTTCTGTTTATTGTGGTGACAAGGTTAAGGTCCCTAGAGCGTGTAGCTCGGAGGGATTGGGATTTCTTTAAGTGGAGCATGTCCAACAGCTCTGGGTTTGACATAGCTTTGTATGTTAGGCAGAGATCGCCCCTGAGTCGGCGATATGCAATGGAGTAAATCTGTAGTTTTTTGAGACGGTCTGCATAGGGCATCTGTTTGAGGCCAGTAATCCTCTTTGTGAGGTATTTCTGTGGTCTTTCCAGTTGTTGTAGATGTCTTGTGAGGGACATACCAAAAGGGGCATTGTACTCTATAATGGGTCTAATGAGTGATGAGTAGAGGGGAACAATTACCTCTTTTTTTCTGGATGAGAATCCTTTTGTGATGAGATGAGCCACATAGAAGGATTTCCTGACCACTGTGGCGATGTGATTATCAAAGGAGAGACTACTGTCCACCTGTGTCCCAAGGTCTCTTATCACATTTTCGGCATTAAGTAGACTACCAGCTATGTGGTAGTTCATGGGTACAGAGTTTTTACCAAAGGGGATGACAATACACTTTTTGGCATTGAGCTTCAGGCCATGGCTTTGACACCAGGTATCTGTCTCAGTGAGGCCCTTTTGTAGTTTGTCCACATCATTAGGAGTTTTGATTATGGCTCCTAGTTTTCAGTCATCTGCAAACTTTGTTAGCCAAAGACCTTCTGTGTCGGCCTGCACTTCAGAGAAGTAGATACCAAACAGGAGAGGACCCAGAACTGAACCCTGTGGTACTCCACTTATCACTGGTCTGATGTTGGATTTGGAATTCGCTACTTTCACAGTGTGGGTTCTGTCCATGAGCCAGTTGGCAACCCATCTTGTGACATAGGGATTTATACCTAGTTTAGTGAGCTTATCTATAATTCCAGAGTGGGGGATGGTGTTGAAAGCCTTGGCGAGATCTAGATAAGCTGTGTGAACCATTTTACCCTCATCTATGGCTTTGGTGACTACTTCAAAGAAGTCAATCAGGTTTAGGAGACATGATATGCCTTTTACAAATCCAAACTGAGTAGGGTCCAGAGTTATATATATATATATATATATATATATATATATATATATATATATATATATATATATATATATATATATATATATATATAATTAAAAGATTATTTGCTTTGCATTCTTGTGGAGTCTGATGATATAATATCCTTATTTTAAACTATAGCCAAGTTTTTTAAGCAAATATAATTGAATAAATATGAACATGGTAGATATTTCTTGCATTTTCAAAGTTACTATTTTTCCCCCTAGAATCTGGTTTTAGTTGGAAGTAAGCAGATTAGAGGTACAAGCAGTTAATCATAAGAGGTCTGAACAGTGTGTTCTGAGTGAAATTTACAAGCTAGAATGTAATTGCATTGGCAAACAGGTGAAAAGAAGTTTGAAACTGTGGGAAGTGAAGACATTTTACAAGTATCTTTTATTCCAAAATCCTAAGTACTTTAATGCATTAAACATATTGGCACACAATTTAGTTTTTTAAGGGCAGCCAATCCACTTTTTCTTAATCCTTAGTGTTTTCTGAAAGCACATAGAGTTTTTTTCATATGTAGAAGCTGTATTGATGAGATAAGACAGCAACCCGTGTAATTGGGAACACAGGTTATATAATATGATTTATAATGCTATACCTGTTCTAAAATTAAGGTTATGTCTTTGGGTACAACCATCAATTTGGGACAACTACTCCTGTTTGGAGTAGAAAACTTACTTTTTGGAAAGTATAAAGAGATTTTTGCTGTACGTTAAAAGGGATGGGGTTGAAAATGTATTTTTGAGTGTTTTTAGTGAAGTAATACGTTGGGAAAATATGATATGAGTTCAATTGGAAATGAGAAAAAGCAACTGCATATCCTATCCACCTGCCAAAACAGTATGTACATGTAAGCTGGAAGTTGAAAATACCTATTCATATGAATTCATGTATAATAGATGGGTCTATATTAGAACATTGAAGTTTCAGGACTTCGAATGTTCTAATATCAACACCTACTAACCGAAAGCTGAAAATAGCAAAAATTAAGATAACCAAATTCTTTCCTAGGAAAAGAATTTGGTTGTCCATTCCTGTCACTTCGCTATTTTCAGCTCTGTGGTGGAAAGTTACGGTCGGGTTCGGGTAAGTGTCCGATTGTGTAGACGTGAGGGTTAGGGTGGGATAGGTGAGTTAGGGTTAGGGCATGGGTCAGGTAAATGTGCGAATGTGTGGACACGAGGGTTAGGGTGGGATATTTGAGTTAGGGCGCAGGTGAGGTGTGTGTGCGATAGTGGCGGACCTTAGGGTTAGGGTTTGGGTTAAGGTAAGTGGGTAGATAATGGTGTATGTACAGTTTAGTGTAGGTTTAGATGTAAAATTTTAGGTGTATGTGTGTGGATTGCTGTTTGCTTGGTGTGTTTGTGTTGTGTGTATGTGTTTTGGATCAGTGAATTTTTTCCCTAGTAAAAAATTTGCTGTTTTCAATTTTCGGTCTTATCAGTTTTCAGTTACTAGGTGTTGATATTAGAACATTCGAAGTTCTGAAACTTTGATGTTCTAATATAGACCCTAATAGATGGGAGTAATCACTTTTTGTCAGAATGGCTGCTTTGTCAGTATTAATTTGGAATGTAAATGGTGTAAGAAGTGTAGACAAAAAACAAAGACCATTGAAGTATACTAAGAAGTGTAGGGTAAAAACAGCAATGTAACAGAAGATGCACTTGAATAGAAATGAGCATGTGAACCTGTTAGGTTTTACTGGTGGACATTCAACAGAATATCAGGGAGAGAGGAAAAGGGGAGTAATACTGATTGGAAGAGGGATTTCATTTGGGATGGTGGAAAAATGGTAGATTTGTAGTAGTAAGGGGTTATTGGCAGGGAGGTTATGGTGGCATGTGTTTATATTCCATGGTAAACTGCAGTTACTGGGTGTAGGAGAATTTAAAATAAATAAGTTTTCTGTAGGAATATTCATCAGTGGGGAATCCAAAACCTGATTTGCAATAATGAGATTGTTTAAGGGGAAAGTATGTGCAAATATGTGAATTCAGTATCATGAACTCTGACAGAATTTGCATATTATTCCCAAAGATACAATAACTGGGCTAGACTATATAGAAATTATATTTCACAGGAACACATGTGTTTAATTACAGGCTCTGAGAGCCATCCAATAACTATATCAGATCATGCACCAATAAATACTAAGAGGAAGATGAGTCTCAACAATTAGTGTCTCATCTCTTCCTATCTCAGCTAAAAAAATGATGTCTAATCAGTCAGAAGGAAATGTCCAGGGACAGATAATATTCCTATTGATGTTTGGAAGTTATCAGGGAAGACAGTGATAATGATCTGGAAGGTTTTGTTTGACAATATTTTTAAAAAGAGGAGGTACCAGCATCTTAGAGAAATGCTGTGGCTGTTGTATTACCCAAGAAGGTAAAGGTCCTTCATTTCTACCTTGTTACAGGCCCATTTCAATTTAAACCAGAATTATAAAAAAATATTTGTCTATTCTACCCTCCAGAATGGTAAATGTGTTATTAATGTTGATTGCTATGAATCAATGTGGTTTTGTGGAGGTAAAGCAAACATTTAACATTAATAGAACAGTAGTAATTTGAAGGGAAACAGAGTATAAAAATGCCACTAGTAATGGTGGATCTTGATGCAGAGAATGCATTTAATAGAATCGGCAGGAATCTGAGAGTAGCATTTGCATTTCCTGATAGAATAATATTGTTAACCTGGATGAAATATGGAGGGTTGGAAGTGAGAATTAAGATAGCAGAGTTCCTCTCTGAGAAACTCTATTTGAACAGAGGAATCAGGCAGGAATCTCCTTTCTCCATGTTGTTAGAACTGTTAGCCAAGAGAATAATGAACTCACAAATTCAGTGATGCAACTGGTATGTTAATCAAAAAGTTAGTTTTGTTTGCCACTAATATTATTTTGTACTTGATACATCCAGAAAAAGACACACACAACATTTTGAGACAGTTTCAAGTTTTTTCAGTCTGTAAAATAACTAAAGGAAAAAAAGGCTTTATACTGTCACATGAATTGCTTCTTCATTCTGCAATACCCATACTTATGGGTACAAAAAGATGAGCCATACCGATTAAGAAGGATCTGTTTATTGCAGCTTAGGATATGTTGGAAGAAAATAAGCTGAAGAGTATACAAAAATTGAGAAACTGGAGGTAGTTGGTTGTGGATATTGATAAGATAAACAGAGTAAAAATGATTTTAGTTCCTTTAGCCTTATATATAGTTCAGACCATCTTTATCAGTCAGAGGAGAATTTGTGTATAATAATTAGTGAGGAGAATGAGGAAATTAAATTTGATTGGTAGAGGGAAAGTGCAAGAGTTCACCTTGTTAAGGGCAAATAATTTAAAAATTACATGATTTGAAGGAGTACTTTAAAGAGGCACAGCTAGAGCTCATAAACACAACTCTAGCAGAAGGTTATAAATCGATATGAAAGTAGATGATGACAGCAATGAAATGGAGGACTCGAAATGTAGATATTAGTATTTTGAATGCTAGTCCTTACAGTACAACAGCTATGCAGACATTAACAAAGTATTCCAAGAACTAAACAAGCACATGAATGGTAAACATTTCACTAAAAAATGATGACTGGAGGGGCATGGCCAAGATGGTGAACAGTTAACAGCACTATTTTTTTTAGTTCTGTTTCATTTTAACATCTATGACATAATTTTTACTAAAAAAAAAAAAAAACTGAACTAGAACATTTCAAAACTTGATGGCATATATAAAAGTTGCTGTTGGAATGGTGTCAAATGATTAGAGTAACATACACACTTTTACAAGTTAAACATGGATCACGCATAACTGCCTTTCTTTTAATGTAAGTTTATATGTTATGTTTCCTTTAAAAAATGACAGTCTGCTGTATATTAACATCTGCTGAATGATTTACTACAAAAATAACAAGTATGAAACTCTTTTAATTACTTTTTCCTATCAAGAAACTAGAAAGAACTGTCTCAGAATAATCCCCAGTGTACAGAACAGTACTATGAAAAAAGACATACAGGCTATACTAAGTAACATCAGTGAGTTATCTGTAAAGATAAATTAGGAAGCAAAATTGACAATTTAAAGAAGAATGTAAAAAACAAGTTGAAGTGATGAGTTAATCTATTAAATAACAATCAGAAATCTCAAGTAAAGAAGAGACAATGTCTGATTTTGATGGAAGATTACTTGAAAATAACAGTGAATTTCTTCTGGAACAAAACAACATATTCTGGGAAAAATAGAAGAGTTAGATAACATCAGGATTTACATGATTACTAAAACAGAAGAGGGAGACAGTATGATTCACTTCCTTAATACCTGGTTGCCTAAAACTTTGAACTTGCCTGAAGCTTTTACTTTTGGTTTCAAAGGGGCACATAGATCACTTTCTAACTCAAAAAGTAAAATCCGAGAAAAAAGCAGAAGAAATGGACTGGAATCTATCAATTTGTTTAAAAAGAAATGAAACAAAGATGGTTAATAAAAGAAAAAATACTGAAGGACAAATGAACATCAATGTAGTTCATGGTTATGAATTCTTATTAATTTAAATAAGTGCTTGAATACTTATGAACAGGTGCTGAATATTACTTTTTTACAAGGTAAATCATTTTTCTTCCTTCCCTCCCCTACTTCAAATAGTTTGAGTTTGATTCTTTTATCTATATATGAAATTAAAGCCACTTGTTTTCATTTAGAGTTTAAAAGTTAAAATTATTCATTTTATTTAAAGTTAATCATTATTATGATGATGTTTATGTTAGGTAGCACACTTTCTGATATCTTGGCATAGTTGAATTATGTACTATTAAATATAATACAAGATGTAACAAATGACACTAGAGTCATGTTAAGTTACATTCTGGGTTTTTAAAATGGTCCAGTAGTGTATTACTTATAGTATGCTTGACATGCAGTGGCACCCAGGAAGGACATGCTATGTTTTAAACAAAGCATAAAAAATATAGCTTTTTGCATATATAAAAGTTGCTGTTGGAATGGTGTCAAATGATTAGAGTAACATACACACTTTTGCAAGTTAAACATGGATCACACATAACTGCCTTTCTTTTAATGTAAGTTTATATGTTATGTTTCCTTTAAAAAATGACAGTCTGCTGTATATTAAACATCTTATAAATAGTGGTTGATGAATCATTAAATGTTATTTCTTTGAGTGCAATGGCTTTTTAGTAGTTGGGATACTTTGAGATGTTTTTGTTATTTTTTGGTGGTTTGGAGGGGTTTGAGGGATTGATGTGTGGTGTAGAGGTAGCTTGCATTCATGTTCTGTGGGGATTTATGTGGGTCGTGGTGCTTGCTGAAGCATTGGATGTTATTTATTTGAATGTGGTGGCTTTTTGGTGGTTGATATGTTTTGGAATTATTTTTTGGTGGTTTGGAGGGCTTTAGCGGATTGGTGTGTGGTGTGGGGGTGGCTTGGATTCACTTGTACACATTTTTGTGTAGGTTGTGGCTGATGGACTGTTTTTTTTTTGAAGACCCTTGTCATGAGGACCAGATTGAAGCAGTTTATTATAGTCATGAGCACTTTTGTGATGCTGCGGGAGTTCTGAAAATTCTAAGAATTGTCCAGGTTACTTCTTCCTGTTTAACAGTAAATAATCATAGTATTTTGAATCAAATTGGCTCAACATGATTGTCACTGTGGATATAGCACTCTAACCTCATGTGCAAAATGGGAAAAGGGGTTGAGGATGGATGGATGCTAAGATGTCAATGAATACAAGTTAGATAATAGGCAAATGACAGTGAATTATATTCTAAACCACTGTCAGTTATTAAATAGTTCTGAATGCTTGTAGTAAACCAAAAGGATAATGTGTATACCAGCCTATAGCATGACACTTCTGATAAAAAAATAGGATTGTGTTTCTCTGTTATTGTCTCTTTTTAATGACAGCAAAACTTAATATATCAGAACTATTTATTATGGAAAGTTTGAATCTTAAAAGGAAGATTTTTACATTTAAGGAAAAATAGGGCTGATTCTAACAGCAGCACTAGAGTAAAGAGTATCAAATATATAAGGGTAAAAATAAATGTTGTTATGTGATAGTCTACACTAGGGTTATAGCTAAAATATAAAACCTAGGAATATAGTAAATTTACAAGAAGTAGTATACAAACAGAAATAGAAAGAGATCAGAATAAGTAAATATGTATATAAAGAATATAAATATGCCTACAAGGATGGGAGGTTGGCATAATGGTTAAAGTATTCACCTTATAGGCACAAGGTGCAGAGGTTGAGTTTCACATGAGGTAATTAGCTGGGTTTGGTATGGCCCACAAGGACAGTTAACCTAATGCTAATTTATGTACTTATGATCCTATGAACAACTTTATACATAGTAAATAGAAAAATATAAAATCATCTGACCTGTACATTAATCCCTGTAGTAGACCAGGGAGGTAATGTGAGGTACAGGCAAAGATGACTGTAGAGATATTTAGCTTAGTCAAATTGTAATAAAGATTCTGAACACCCATTTAACTTTTCTTATTCATAATAACTCATTGATGGGCTTTTTTAGGATGATGCATACTAAAAATATGAGACACATTAATATGAATCAGAAGTATAAGCTAAGCATTGTTAGTCTAATGGAGAGTTTAAGAGGTAGTTTGTTCATCTTTTTCAACAAACTAGGAATAAATTATTCTATGGTACAAGGTTTTAGGGTTAAATTGTTATGTAATTTTTATTTGTTTCAAAAGTTTTGTCCATAGCTGAAGATTGCATATTGTTATATATAAAGTATATAAGAAGTTCTGTACATAAACATGATTTTATTATACCTGTGTTTTTTCACTCTTATATAAATGTCTGAATTTAAATGCATGGCTATTAATATTAATGGATTGAATAATCCAGTAAAGAGGAGGGAGTCTGTTCAACTACTTGCAGTTACATAAAGCTCAAATTATATTTCTATGGGAAGCACATTTACTTAATAAACATGTAAATAAACGTTCATTAAACAATTGTTTGGTTTTAGCAGGTTCTTGCTTTCAAGCTAAAACAATAGGCACCCTCATTTTATGGAAGGATTCACCAGTAATACCTAAAGTAATAGATACCTGTGTTAATAAAAATTGTATGTTAAGCATTCTTATAATTGAGTGGAACAGAAAGCTATATACATTGGTGAACTCTTATTGGATTCCAGGGGTTGGAGCTAAGGATGTAAAAAATTACTTAAACACCATAGCCTATTCCATGAAAGGTGAAATCATAATGGCTGGTGATTTTAATTGTATTTTATCAGACAAAGAGTCCACTGCAGATAGAAAGATGAGAATCACATCTTCAAACAAGAACTTAATAAATGTTATAAATCCAATGAATTTAAATGATATATATGAGCTAAGGAAAACAAATTCACTGCAATTTACCCATTTTTCATATTGATATGGAACACAAATTAATATTGATAAAGTTTTTGTCTCAAACAATTAGTTATCACATATCAGAGAAGTTTCATTAGTTTCATGTCCATTATCAGACCAGAATGATATAATCTTTAATATTATTTAAAAAACTGACAATTTAATAGAGGAAATTACCAGTGTACATTATTAAAATTAAAGGATTTAAGGATTGGTATATTGAAGAGATTAACATTCATATTTATTTCTAGGAATTTTTTGAAGTATCTGACATTGTTCTGTGGGATTCGCTAAAGGCTTACTTAAATAGAAGAGTTACAAGCTGGTATATTAGTAAAACAAGAGAATGGGACAAAGAATTGAATACACACAGGCCAAAATAGACAAACTAAAGTTAAATGTAAAACCAAATGATATTATCAGTCAGTCTAAATGTAAAAAACTTAAATACAAAATATGTTGAAATCTAAATCATAACTTTTCAGTAAACCTGGAAAAACTTAAAATTCAGATATATTTAGTCAATAATTTAAGCTTGCATAAATTTGCTCTTAAATTAAAGAAAATGAATAAACTCAATCATAGCAAAGAAATTATAACAGCGATAAAGAAAGAACAGCATATATTAAATGTATTCTTGAAGTCTTTAAAATATCTTATGGAAATATAAATAATAATGCAAATAACCTAGATTATGATGATATAATTTAAACTTTTCTAAGGGAAAATATAAATAATAAAATAACAAGTGAGCAAATAAGATCGATAGACCATTGACTTTAACAGAAATAAAAGCTCAAATAAAGTTAAAAAAAAATAAGGTACCAGGCTTAGATGGTCTTATACCACAAACATATAAAATACTAACAGATGATGCAGTTAAAATATTAGATAATGTCTACAGAAAAATAAAAAACAACTGCTGAAATACCAACATCATGGAAATATTCCCTTATATCATCTGTTTTAAAACAAAATAAGGATCCTACAAAGTGTTCATCATATGGACCCATTTCACTTTTAAATGTGGACTATAAGATGTTCATGTCCATTTTAGCTAACTAAATTAATCTACTTATACCTAAACTAATTAACAATGATCAAACTGGATTTATTTTAAATAGACAAATACAGGATAATATAATAAGAATACATACAGTAATAGACTATGTAAATAAAACTAAAAAAGAACTTTCTATCCTTAGTCTCAATTTAGATAAGGCTTTTGACTCAGTTAATTGATTGTACCTGTTTGAAACACTTAAAGTGTATAATTTCTCATCTGAGCTAATTGCATTAATTTCTAAGTTATACAGTAAAATATGTTAAAATATGTTATTTTCTTTCCAATTCCTTTAAATTACAAAAAGGCACAAAACAAGGCTGTCCATTATCACCTTTACTCTTTGCAGTAACTATAGAACTCTTTACTAATAATATTAGATCCAATAAGAACATTAATGATATCAAAATAAAAGAAGATTTCAAACTAAAGATTCAAATCTTTGATGATGATATTTTACTAACAATAGGAAATATAGAAAACTCATTAGTACATATAATTAGTTCTGAGTCCGTTTGAGGAAATCTTGAACTTAAGATTTAATCATAAAAAATAAGTACATTATTAATTAAAAAAAAAAACATACAAAAAATATTCTAACTTCAATTAGAATAGCAATCAAATGAAATACATTGGTATAACCATTATGTCTAATAGTAAACAAATGATGCAAAGAAACTTTCAACAGGCTGTTGATAAAATTTTAAGTTTAGTCACAAACTGGAACAAATTCTTCTTTACCATGGAAGAAGGATTAATGCTTATTGAGATGGTAATTCTCCCTAAAATATTGTTTGTCTTACAATCTCTTGAACTATCTCCAGCAAAAAAAGGATGAATAAGATAATAATTGATATCATAATAAGTCAATGGTCTCCTTTGATTGGCACTGAAAAGGTTGGGATAATGGTGGAATGGAATTCCCTGATATTCAATAGTATGCTACTTCAGCAATTGTAAAAGTTATAGTGTTGTGGATAAATTAATCTTATGATTCAAAATGTAAAGAAATACATCAGGAAATATTATTAATAAATAATAAATATATCACAACCAGTTATAAACAAATAGTCCTAATAGTTTTATCTGGTTATTAAAATATTTTGTGTAAATGGATTTACACCCTCTTCTCAAATTCCTTATTTAAATAGCATAATTTCCTCTTTCCAAAAGTTCATATATTCTTACCATTGTATTAAAGACTTAACATTTTCTATGTTTCCAATTGCATATACAAAGGACTGCTTAGAAACTCATAATTTCAACTAAATGCTAGCATTGAAACAACAAAGTAACTTAAATTTATTGGCATCAATTCTTAAATGGTGCTGATATATATACATATATATATATATATATATATATATATACTGTTGAAAATGGAAGGTCCAAATACAATCAAAATTCTAAGAATTTGTTAATATTTAAAGATTTTGTGAACACAGATAAATAAGGTATTTTAAGCTATATAAGAAATTGTTCCCCAAATTATTGGAATTTGTAATAAATATCAGTAATAATGCAATGATAAATCATATTTGTCACAAATATATAAAATTCTTAAGATAGATTTCACATATTTAGACAATTCCTATTGGAACTATTCCTCAAAAATTAATAATGAATACTTATACTAGAAATTAATATTAAAATCTGCAGATAAAAACACATCTTTATTATATTGGAAAATTTCACTTGGAAAGTAAAGAACGATGTAATATTTCTAAAGCCTTAGTTTTATTTAATGCTCCAATTCCAGAGATTATTCCAAAAAAACAAGTGCCTTTTCTTTGGCCTATTCTTGCTATAGCCAAAAAAGTAATTACTAAAAATTTGAAAAGTAAAGTTACTCCCTCTAATGTTGAATTTATTAGTATGGCAAAAATTGTTTGGTGTAGTGAATTGCATACTACAAAGATGAGAACTTGTAATATTACACATTCATATAAATCTTGGCTTAAACTTAAAGACTTGCTTGAAAAATATTAATTGTTGATATGTATAACTTTGATGTGTTGATCAGCAGTGAACTATGTAAATTGTTATTTGCTTGTTTTATAATTGATTTGTTTGTCTGTTGTTTTAAAACCAAATGAAAAAAAAAATGTAAAAAAAGGATGACTGCAAGTAGAGGTATAGAAAACCAGCAAGATGGGCTAGAACTTACAGGAAGAAATTAGCAAAGGACCCAAGGAATTGGGAACAAATAACTTGGGAAGGAAAGGTTAACAGAGTGGTATGATGCTAAGCAGTATTGTATTCCTTATCAGGGATTAATAATATAATATAGTATAGATGAACAGAAAGGGACAGAAAAGTGCTAAGTGAAAAAACAGCTCTGATAGGTTTTTTAGTTGGGTTAGGAAAAGAAGCTGCTGCTAAGAAAATGGATAGGGCATATTCAACATTGCATGATAACTGTAAGAATCAGTGAGAAGAGGTTAGAAGAGACTGTGGCAATTACATTTGGCACCATATTGTACCTTAGAGATTTGCAATCTCTCTCTATTCTTTACTGTAATTTGGTTTTGTTGAACAAGACCCCATACACTGATTCCTAGGAGTCTTGCTTGATTAGTACCTAAGAAACATTTTGAAATATCTGTTGGTTGAATTTTAGTTAAACTTTGCCACAAAATATCCACTATTCTGATCCCTGAAGCTCAAAGAGCCCTGCATGTTTGTTACTGGCATTTATATAAGGGTATGCAGGTTAGAGTATAACTATTCAACTTGCCTCTATCATTGTCATCCTTAATATATCTACAGTCCTTATAATTGGCAAATGGCCTGAAGCTTGTGTGTCCTTTCTCCCCCTCTTGCCAGTATATTTGTCATATATGCAGCCATTGTTATCACAATATTTGGTTTGTTGTATTTAAAACTCTGTTTACAGAGCCAAGCCATTCCTCACCAACACCACCAGACATTCCATAGCTCAGACACATGTACTCTCTACCCTTCGGTACACCTCTCCAATTTTCACAAATCTCAGAAAATCTGACTTAAACAAATGTGAGGCCTGTTACAATAAAATAGCCAAATTTGCTTTGAACCATCTTTATAGATCACACCACTACTCTGCTCTTTGTGAACTAAAATGGATCAAACTACTCAATCTACTATCCATGAACCAATTAACTATTGTCCACTACATTGTGGATCAACCTGAAAACGGCCCCACACTCAAAGGCTTAGCACAGCCATACACTAACTACAGAACACTAAGATCCTCTGACAAACTCCTACTATAATTCACTAAGGCCAACAATAGCGTTGGAGATTCTCTGTTCTCCAACCAGTTATCCAAAAGCTGGAATTCCATCCCTCAATACATACAAAACACCACTAATCCTTTCAAATTCAAGCTGCTCCTCAGGCATTACCTTACCAGAAACTGGTTATGCCCCTGTACTACTCCTGGATGACCATTCTTTGCTTTCCTCTCTTAGTACTCAAAACCTACTCTTTAGCCCACTATGCCTTAATGCTCTATAACCACTCTATGCTTTCTTTCCCAGCTCGCTAAACCTTTCTCTTCCTATGTCCTTTTTACTTCCTTCTCCAAATATCCTATATGCATTCATAATGCTAGGATACTGCCAAAATAACTATTGTTGAGATAAGTTTATTGTATTGTAAAAAACAGTCTACTATTGTAAAAAAATGCTGCATGTTGCTTTTCTATGTACACTGTATCTCTGTAGATTCCACATGTCTTTCATGTTGTATTAACTATTTGTTTTTTAAGTTCTCTAACTGGAGCCTTATATTACCTTATGTTACTTAGCCATCTCTGTATTATTAATTTTTTTGTAGTGGAGCTTTTCGTCATGGGCCTGTGCTGAAAATGGGCTTCTGGCCCAGTCAGACATTCCCAGTAAACAAATGTAAAATAAAATAATAAATAAAACTCTGTTAAATAGTAATTTTGAATATTGTGTATTTACCTCAGAGGGCATCTGAAAATGATCCTCTGGACAGTTTATCTACTTGGATATCATTTCATAGATATTTTTACTGTTACAGTCCCATCTATTAGTGGAAAGGGAAAAGAGCTGTCATTTGCTCAAGTTATTCTCTACTACTAAAGCTATGCACTCCCTTTTCCTTGTAGAGGATTTTTTTTTAACAATTTTCATTAGCTATTTTAAAAATATTCATTCTTACATTACTATTAAATTACAGGTACTATTGCAAGGTAGTATTCTTACTTATTTGTTTGTTATATAGTAAGATTGTTTATTTGTATTTTTATTATTTGATATTATGCATTTGTTTCCTTTAGCAGACTACCGTATAACTGTGTTCTAATTTTCTAGGCATGGAAATATTTTCACTATTATATGGATGGTTAGTTTCTATCTTAATTTTGAGTGAGATGCTCTTCTGTTTTAGTATATGGGTGAATGGTATGTATTTCTTCTCATTAAAATCTAGATATGGAGATAAAGGTTGTTTGAATAGACTTGTGGTTTTAAGGACATATGCTGTTCTGCACAAGCAAATCTGTTTGCTTATCATATGCACTCATCTTTCTGTATAATGGAGCCTTGCACCCTTCTGTATCTGTGCTTATTAAGTGTGAGATTTGCATTCATTCCTCACAAGTAGATTTTACTATTCAGGCAAATTCTGGCAAAAAGTGACACACGGAGTGCATAAACTGAAATATACTGAAACACTGTTAGTGTCTTTCCTGTTAGATTCATTCTTATTGTAAGTATCTTAAACATGACTATTCAAATATTCATCTTCTGTAACAAAAGATAAATAGTTTCATTTTTAGCTTAAAAGATGCATAGGTTGGTTTTGCATCATTGGACATCACTCTTGGGGGACATCAGAGGTTCAGAAGAATTCCCCAAATGTTTTCTCAGTCTGTCATAAGGGCAGGTCTTACAAATGCCTCTTGCTTTATCCCTGTACATTTATTGCAGGGGACCATACTCTGTCTCCCTTCCTATTATATATTTGCCCTTTGTTGTAACGCTCCTGTCATTGAGGTCAGAATGTCTCATTTTCAAAGCATTTGTAATGTAGTTTATGTGGTTGAATGGTTGAGATAAGTTTTGCACCACACTATTAGATACAGTTTGTGGCAGGCCCCTTTATTGACCCATAACAAGAGGTACCAAGTCTTTGCTGACAAGAACAAAGTCTGTTTATGGAAGATGTTTAGCGGGAGGGTCATAGAGATAGGATTTTTTTGTTTTCAGATAATGGCAGCATTACTGAAGCTTCTTCAACTCCCAAACAACCCATTTTGGAACTATCATTTGAGCCGATATCTAAAAGCTGGAAAATTCAGAATGGTTAGGCTTCAGGGAGTCTAATTGATGACTCTGGGTCTCAGAGAAAACTTTTGTCATATCTCTGTATTTTGCTCACTGTTTCCAAGGAAAAAAATGTGTTTAAGTTTGAAGTTCTGCCATTTGGTCTAGCTATTGCCCTCAAAATACCTTTCAAGTACTTCGCCTCTGTCATAGCTGCAGTTCAGCTAAACGATCTGCATATTTATCTCCATTTGGATGACTCAGTCTAATGCACTGTTTAGGCAAACAATTGATGGACTTAGTTTGATTAATACATTTCTAGAACCACTGAGGTTCATAAAGTCAAGAAATTAACATCTTGTCCAAGCACAGAGAAATACTTTTCTAGGAGGTGCCACAGACTCTCTGAAGTAAAAGCATTTCTTACTTGATAAAAATTGCTGGGCATTGGTCTGTTTTTTTCTGGAGGATAGAATCCCAAAACAGCCTTTCAGCAAGAACCTTTGTTGCAGTGTTTGGTAACATGTCAGCCAACATCATGGTGATCCAACATGCTCCATTTTTATATGCTTGTTCCTAAACTATGGGAATCTTTTCCCCCACATAAAGAATCTATAGTTCCCTTTCCCTACCTTCCGAGTTGAACTTAAAAAAAAAAGAAAAAAAGAAATTCATGCCAAATCAAACTGTACTTGCCATACAGCAGGCCACATCATCTAAGGGCCTCTCAACTACTAACTCTACCTCCCTCACCCTTACTCTCAATACCCCACATCATTTACACCATGATATAAGCCAAAAATATAATCATGTGAAATGTAAATTTCTCTCATAATTATTGGTACATCTATTAATTGCTATTACACAGTTTTGGTTATATATTAGTTTATGTTCTGTTTTTGATATGTGTAGCTTACTGCCTCTTTCATCCACTTGTTTATTTGTGAATTATTTTACTTGGCCAGTACCTTCAAATGGGCAGTTTTAGTCAGTGTACTACCCTGGTAAACATTGCAAAATAAAAGTAAAATGTGCAGGAATTTAAACATTCTAACATCTCTTGAATTGAATGGTGGAGTCAATGCTTCAGGAGCTTCCAGTGATCCTGGCTGTAGTGGATGATCTAGGAGGGAGCAGCTGAATGCTGTTCTAAATTCTAGAAAAAACATGTTTCCTGCTGCCACAACTAGCTAACTCAGATTTCTAACACAGATGCATTAAAATTCATCTTGAGTATCTTAACAGTGCAGGATATTTAGTCTCCACCACCCATGATCATGTTAGACTAAAGGAAACCTCAGCAGTTCTCAGCACTGAGTGCACCAAAAATATCTATCTCCAGGAGTTGTGCAGAAAAATATGGACAGCTCATCAGTAATTTATTTACATAATCAAGATGGCACAGGGCCATGTATAGCTTTTGCAGACTAGTCAGGATAGCAGAACTAAACATTACCAGTGGCTCTTCTGATATTGACTCACATTTATCATTATGATTATTGATCCAAGAATCACACAAACACATGGGTTGGATATCTTTCTTCTGGCCTTCAGTAGTTGAATGCCTATAGGGGTTTACATGTTCACTGCATAGCCATTTGGGAAGTCTAGCCATAAAGTAGATGCACCACAAGGCCCAATGTGTTCATTTTTTGCCACCTGAAATGAGTCATCTACCATATTTGCATCATGAGTTTGTAGGTTATTTCCTAGGCTTGATCTTTGAAAGCATTCTTAGGTAACCTTCATTATTTTTCTGTTAGATATTATTATTGCAGCTTGGATTTTTAGCTGTGTTTCTAGTAAATTCCCAAGAGAAGTTTACAGATGGGTGCTGCTGAAAGCTTCCAAGTTCCTTTGAAAGGTAGTCATTTACAGTGAATTTTTGTTTGGAAAGAAATCACAGCCGGGAATGCTATAATAATTTTACCAAGAAGATTTTATTTAAAAAATGAATATATTTGCAAACTTTTTTAGATGGCTGTGGTGGTGCAACGATTAGCACTGTTGCCTCACATCAAGAGGATCTCCGGTTTGATTCTTGGCTGGAGCGTCTTCCGTGTGGATTCTGCATGTCCTCCCCATGGTCAAGTGATGTTTAAAGACATGCAGATAGGTGCATGTGTGAATGGGTGTGCCTTCTTTGAAGATTGGGTGCCAGCTTGACAACTCGACACTGTAAAAATCCACTGCCAATCATAAACAGACCGGTGATCCCTAACTGGGAAAAGCCGAAAGACAAGATATTTGCAAACTTTTTTAGAACATAGGTTAGTTACTTTTAGTCCTTTAGGTCTCCTGCTATTTCATTTGCATGCGTGGAGGAAAAAAGTGCAAAACAAATAAATATATATGACCAAAAGGGTTCACTGAAATAACTGAAAACACAGGGAGTCTGCTTGACATAAAATATGTAATTTAAAGTAATAGAGAGTTAACTGTGCACTAAGCAGGGTTTGTGTTGGTCAATGAGATAACTAGGCCTGAGATACTGGGGAACACTTCTACTCCTATATCTGCAGGTGGAGAAATTCATTCTCCAGATACAGGATGATGTTTGTTGGGTTTCCCTGTCTTCCAAACCATTTACGTGGTCTAACAGAAGGCCTTAGAGGAGAAATGGCTTTGGAACTAGCTGCTTCATAAAAATTTTAAAGATTGTGTCTGTTGTAAAAAGTCTACAGAATTCTGGAGATAAGTCTGTTATCCGTGATGTCAATTTGAAGATGTCCAGAGTCAAAGCAATCACTTAAAACTGCCTAGGTTTCTGTTCATCCATTTGTATATGATTTTCTTACATTTGTGCTGGAGGTTTTCAGCTGTCAGACAGTGGTAAAGTTGAGGCCTGAACTTAGCTGACTATAATGTGTTAGAAAAGAAAGTACCCTATACAGAAGGTTTTGGGATCATGACATTAGAAATCAGTTTCTAAACATCTGAGGTTTCTCCTATATTTCCCAGGATTCAGTAAGGTTCCGTGCAGGAATAGCTTATTCCTGCATGGAAACGTCCGTTTAAGAGCAGCACGGCAGAGTGCCATGCATAGTAATGAAAGTGCGCTGCCTTTGCTCCTAAACAGACACATAGCGTGGATGAGTGTAGGTGGTATGTCTGAGAACAGAGCTCTCACAATACACATGCCCCTGCACTCAGGAAGTGCCGCCCAGCAATTATAATGAGCGAGAATGCTCAGAGGAGGCTGCATACCTCCCAACTGTACAAATCATCACAGAATGTCCATATTCATGCCCATACAGCACCCCAATTGTCCTGGAAAATCACTGGGATAATCTCAGGATTTAAGTCAGTAAATAATGCATACATTTCAGTGTCAGACTTGAAATCCGTCATAAAACATATATTAAAACTAATCCTGTTACTCTAGCAACTGTCCCAAGTTTATAAGAGCAATAATGAAAATATGTCTGTAGTTGTACCACAATTTGTCAAGCTTTGTCCAGATAGTGTGCCTGAAGAGGTTGAGAGGTATGGGGGGTTGCTAGGATGTCTGAAAAATGTGAAGATGCATGCAGGAATCCACAGCAGTAGGTGAAACCTGTCCCACCAAGAGAAAATAGTAGTAGAGATTTTTTTTTTATCAAACAGATTAAAATTAACCGTAGGTGCGCGGGTTTGCCCATTGCTTAGCTACACATACTGTAACTTAAATGGCACAAGAAGATAAATAACAAGATGCATGCAATTGAAGAAATACTGTAATAGTGTAGTGGTCAGAGTGTTCACTTTGCGAGCAGTCATTTTCAGTTCGATTCTCACTGTAGTAAATTCCATTTCCCATGTAAAATCACTTTATGAAATTTTTTTTGCTGCATAACCTACTAAATAACATATATTTGTGAAATGGAGTACTGCATTAAATGCAGATGTGAGGTGTCATTGTAATAATGTGGTAAAATCCACAGATAAACACCGGTGCCCCATACAGTATATGTACACATGAATCGGGGCTACGAAATGAAGGTATAATGTGTAATGAATGATAAAGCCATAGATTGTCCAAATCTACCACATTCCCAAGAGCCATGTTTCATTTCTGTATAAATGAGTGTGGGTGTAAGTGGGAGTAAACAGTTTTAAGCAGTAGTAAGCGGGTTTAAGCCCGTTTGTGTGGGGGTAAGCAATATGCACACAGGTGAAGCAATATTGAAGCTAACTCCCTGTAAGCATATTTAACCAGATGTTAGCATTGCTTACCGTTGTGCAAACTGAAGCAAACCCGCTTACAACTGCTTAAAGGTGCCTTAATCACTCTGTACCCAACAGTCGCTGTTCTGCCCAGCAACAAAATAAACAGCCCTCGCAGGTCTTGAACCCAGGAACCTGTACACTATAGTCACAGTAGTTAACCAGTAAGCCATCACAGCAGTACATGAGATTGAGGTATCCCCAAACAGATCCTCACTATAGCAAAATCACAATTTACATATGAAATGAATCTATATACAGTTTTATGTTGTATAACCTACTACATAACATAAATATGTGAACTGGAGTACTGCATTAAGTCTAGATGTGGTGTGTTATTGTAATAAAGTGGTGAAATACCCCAGTAAACACAAGGACCCCATACAGTGTACGTACACATGAATCATGGATATTAAACAAATATATACTATGTAATGAATGATAAATCAATGCCAAACAGCAAATAGTCTGCAAATTTAAAATTAAGCAATGCTAAGCATTGCACACCCCTACTTACTAGGTGTAGGCAATGTGTAGGCCAGCTAAATCAATTTGCCCATTGGTATACCCCTTTAAGCAATGCCAACCTTAGGTAAGCAGGTTTGCCCATAGCTTAGTATTTTCAAAACCGTCCAGTCATGGCAAAGTGAGGGAAATTGGCCCTATTTAAACCCCACAGGCCGGAATACATCTCATAACTGGTTGCAGCTTCCTCCTGTAGTCACTATGGCCAGTGTGGATGAAGGATCACGCTTCCGGTTGCAGCACTGTGGCATCCAGGAGCCCAAAGTCATGGCAGGACTCCTTGCTAAAGACCATGACCAGGGACTGCTGCAGGGCCAGTACCAGGGTTCCCAATATAAAGCAGAATCCTGGGACCATGTCACCCATGACCTCACCAGTGCCACTGGCATCCCTCGAACCGGTGAGCATGTCAGGCATCACTATGCTGACCTGAAACAGAGGAAGAGGGAGCTCTTGGATCACTGGATCCAAGAAGCTAGGCAGGGTGATGTCCCAGCTGTGTGTAAGTACTCATCCTACTACCTCTTTAATAATTGCCAGCTCATGTATATTATGGATAGGTATGGTTAAATATTCCTCTTATGTCTTTGACAGTGACAGACGAGCGGGCTGTGAATCAGGAAGCCCATGCCTGTAGGCTGCAGAGGCTGCATTGCGAGGCAGGTTAGTAATAATCTTGCATGTACTGTCATAAGAAATAAATCTAAAAGTAGTAGAAAGTTAATTGCAAGTATAAAACCTGTATTGTGTAAGGCATGTACTGCATAAACCAGACAATATGGCAGAAAGAGTCTCATATAGTTTGTATGTAAATAAAAGGGTAACAGCCTGGCAATAAAGGTCTAGCTCCTGGACTGCTTGTGTTTACTCTGGTATCATATGGTAATGTAGTGTTGCAATCTCTTAATAGTACTGTTGTATTAAGCACTGTTACCCACACTGTGCTACATAAATAAAATGTGTAGGAATGTCTGTATATGACTGTTGTAATCACAAGGTCATATTGTACAACGGAGGGAGACTTAGACAGAAAACAGTGAAAAGATAGACAACATAATCCAAATAGCACACTCAACTGAGATGTGAAGTGTTGTATTTTTAGCACACACAGCTATGGTTCGAATCTTAGGAGTGGTAGTAAGCTGTATGCAGAATCATACCCCACAACTGTGCAGATATTGTCAGAAAGTCCATATAACTGGCGTAAGTCCCTGCCTGTCACCCTGTCCCCCTGGAAATCAGTGGGATGATCCCAGATGTTTAGGCAGCAAATAATGAAACACAACTGATTGTCAGACATCACAACTGTCAGAAATATATCTATAAAAACAAACCTGTCACTCTAGCAACTCACCAAAGTGTTATGAGAGTAATAAGCAAAGTATGTCCCATCTCCACCCCCATGTTGTGAAGCTATGACCAGAGTGTGTGCAGTAACAGAGTGAGACGTATGTGTATAATAATAATGTGGAATCTGATAACATGTGTGGCAACATTCAGGTAGTGTTAACAAAAATTCCCCCCACAGGTCTGTCAGATATGAAAACCGTGCCTAGAAATAAAATATTGAAATCCTAGACTGGTACTTTTAGTCTGGTATTGTATGGCAGTGTTAATGTTGCAGTATCTCAGAATAATAAGGTATTACTCATCACTGTCATCCACACGGTGCTACATAATAAAACTGTCTAGGAAACCCTGTATATGAGTGCTGTAATTACAAGGACAGATTGTAAAACCACGGGAAACTTATAGACAGAAATCAGAGAAAACTGAACAACAAACACAAACGGCTCGAACTTTTGCGACAATTGAAGTAATGAATGGTCCACTTTATTTACTGTAAATAAAGTGGAAGAAAAAGCAAAGTGGAAGACTTCAATTGTCGCGTCTGTCGCTTAAAGTTTGAGCAAGTTGTTTGTGTTGTTTTTTCAGTTACTGTCTTTGCTTGGGGTCCCAGTATCTCTTCTTCAGAAATCAGAGAAAAGATACACAACAATATTTATATAGCACACTCAGCTGTGATGTACACTGTTTTATTTTTAGCAGACACAGCCATGGTTCAAATCCTGGGAGTGGTAGTAAGCTGTATGCAGAATCATACCCTTTAACTGTACAGATCTGTCCAGAATGTCCAGATAATTGGACCATATCTGCTGTCTGTTACCCTCTCTCCCTGGCATATCAGCATGAAGATCTCTGACATTTAGGCATTTAATGTCATATAACTGACTGTCAGGCCTGTAAATATTTGGAAAATGCATATGAAAATAAACCTGTCATTGTAGCAACTCACCAAAAGTTTATGAGGGCAATAGTCAAAGTATGTCCCATTTTCATCTGCATGTTGTCAAGACATGCCCAAAGTGTGTGCAGTAAGAGATGGAGAGGTATGTGCATAACATCAACCTGGAATCTGGGAATATGCGTAGAAACAGTCAGGTTGTGTTAACAAACAATACCTCCACAGGTATACCAGGTAAGAGGTGTATACTGCAGGTAAAACACAGTTCATGTATATAGTTGTCTACAACCATACCACTGTCCAAACTAAGGCCATAGGGAAGTGTAATAATACCTGTAAGGTACAGATCACAGCACTGACTAAGAAAGTAATGAGAACTACAGGGATATACAATTTGTTAATTGACATCTTTCTCTCACCCCCATCATATCTGCAACAAAAAAACTAAATACACAACTCAGTTGGTATGTGTACAATTAAATCTACTGTTGGGACATATATCCTATTGTTTGATAAATATTGAAATTTATTTCTATGCATGTGCCATACTGAAATACTCCCACATTGGTAGCATGCTGCCATCAATGTACCTGCATGCTGTTGTAATGGCCACTGTGGTTCCATATATGCATGTGTTCTGTTTGCTATGCAACTGTTCCATATCTGGTGTTTTGGGTTAATGGGACTATCTGTGCATGCTGTTATACCTAATCCTGGAATGTGTTAACTATTACTAACCCACATATGTTTTCAAATTGAAACATCATAGCACATTTGGGAAGGCCGGTCCCAGTAGACCCACCTCTCCCACCACACCTGGCTGTGGCACCTGGCACCACCACGTCTATGGCCCACCCCGGGACCTCCGCATCTGCTGGTCCTGCACCACCTTTGGGTGGAACCACCTCAGGGGATGGGGCTTGCCCCCCCAGGAGTGGGCAAGGGCAGGATACTGTCACCCATCATCAGGTCCGGGTTCTGGTGCGTAGCAAGCTCTACAGGGAGTTTGGAGATCTGCTACACCAGCTTGAGCACCACGTGGCACATCTAAAGGGTCAGTCTACTCCTCCTACCCAGCCCCCAGCACAGCCAACTTTGGGACCGTGAATGTCCAGTGGTGACTGCTCATGGGTGGGGACCTCAGTCCCAATGTTTCCACTAGGAGGCTTATGGGCTTCCAACCTCCAAACATCCCTCCCCATCCAAGATGTTTACCCCCCACATGTGTCATATACTGCCCCTGTATGCTGTCTTGTCTGTCATCCTACCCAACCTACCTCCCCAAATATACTTACTATCCCTCCCCAACATCCCACTCTCACCTTAAAAAAAAGGGCAATCTGTTCCCAAAAAAAAAAATCTCGCCCCTTACATAGCTGTCCATTTCACACTTGTGTCCACTGGACACATGTAATCTGGTCTAATTGGCTTCACAACATATTATTGTTGTCCCCACCCCTCTCTCAGGGGTATGAGTGTCCAAATCTACCTCCAAATCAGTGTATATGCACAGCTGTTGCTGTAAAAGAAAGGGGCAGCTATGGACCTTCCCTACACCTGTCCTGCACATCCCTAGCTATTTTCCCTGCTGTCTTTCCCTCTTTGTGCCCCTTTTTCACCACTTTCCTATCAACCATTTTTCTTTTTCTTTTAAAGAAATTAGTGCTGGGGTAAGTGGGAGTAAGGACTTTTAAGCAACAGTAAGCGGGTGTAATCCTGTTTGCATGGGGGTAAGCAATGCCTACACAGGATAAACAATCTAGAGACTAACTGACTGTAAACATATTTAACCGGAAGTTAGCATTGCTTACCGTCATGCAAACCTGCACAAACCCACTTACAACTGCTTAAAAGTGACTTATTCACTTGGTATCCAATGGCCCTTGTTCTGCCCAGCAACAAAATAATCAGCCTTTGCAATTCTCAAACCCAGGACCCTGCACACCATAGCCAAAGTGATTTACCACCAAGCCATGTCAGATATACATAACCCTGATGTTTTCACAAACATATTAACCAGCACAGTCATTCAACAGTACAGGAAATGTATTTATACATATGTATATATATATATATATATATATATATATATATATATATATATATATATATACATATATATGTGTATATATATATATATATATATATATATATATATAATATATATATATATATATATATATATATATATATATATATATATATATATATATATATATATATATATACAGATACATATACAGATATATATCTATAGATATAAAAGAGAACACAACAAAAACATATATGACCAAAGGTACCGTTAATGGGGGTTAGGGGCCCAAGGTAAGTACCTCTTGTAATTATTGATATCATCCCTTCCCCACAACCAAACAGATCTGCCTTGCAACACAATACCAACACTTGCAAGTCCCATACCTAGGACCCTACACAACATAGCCCCAATAAGTTAACAGTAATCCAGCCCACCTGTATGATGTCAGGATGGTATCAATAACATATCATGCAGTACAGTCTGGCTACCACAGGGAATGTACAATGTGGAAACAATAAACATTCCAATGATACATACACACACACACACACACACACACACACACACACACACACACACATATATATATATATATATATATATATATATATATATATATATATATATATATATATATATATATATATATAGGTCTACCTGAGAACACCAAAAGATCGAAATGCCGATGATGAGATCACCGACACCAGAAGACTGACAATGGAAATAATCGACAGTTTGAAATCCCGACGCTGAAAACACCGACATGTGAAACGAGCGTGACTGTGTAAGTATGCGATAGTGACGAACTTTAGGGTTAGGGTGCAGGTAAGGTAAGTGTGCAATAGTGACGGACTTTAGGGTTAGGGTGCGGGTAAGGTAAGTGTTCGATAGTGACTGACCTTAGGGTTAGGGTTTGGGTTAAGGTTAACGCATAGATAGTTGTGTGTGTAAGGTTTAGTGTAGGTTTGTAAGGTTTTTGGTGTGCTTGTGTTGTGTGTGTGTCTTTTATGTAGGTATTGGGTAGGTTAATGGGATGTGTGAGTTATGTGGGTAATGGTGTTATGGGATGTTGGGGTGTAGTGGGATGTGTGTGATTTGCCAGTACGTTCTTGTTTATATTTTAGTTGTGATAGTTTAGTTTATGTGTGTAATTTTATGTAGTAGTGTGTAAGAATGCTTGGTGTGGTTTACAGTGATGTTTGTGTTTGTGTTTTGTGAGTCGGTGTTATGGTGTTCGGTAATGTGGACTGTAGGTATTGTGTGGTTTCGATGTTTTGGTGTAGGTGTTTTGGCTGTCGGGTTTGTGGTGTGTCAGTGTAGTGTAGGGGATCCATATATATATATATATATATATATATATATATATATATATATATATATGTATATACACATACGCACACATATACATATATTACTATGTATAGATATGTATAAGAAGATACATATTTAGAGGGTGTACAGCATATTGAACAGCCAGTATTTCTACAGTTGCCACCTTTTAAAATGGACAGTGTATGATTCACTCATTCAAAAGACAATTATTGCATAAAACATATACCCACAGAGAAGTCAAAGGATATGACACCACACACAAAGGTTTGGATACATAAGAAATGTTTATTTGTGAACTATTGCAGTTGTATATGCACTTTCATATAGCTGTTAGGTGTTTGAAATACATACTAACTGAGTAATGCAACTCTCAAGCAGATCATTTTATACAATAATCCAAAAGCATAATATATGGTGCTGTCCAGGCCAAGGCCTTCAAGTAGTACAACAGTAAAGAAAGACTGGGATAGAGGATAACAATCAACAGTAAGTAATGCAGATGTAGTTCAGCAGCCTCCAATTACACTCTGTACTAAACCCCTAGGGGGAAAAGAATTAAATTGCCACAATGAGGATGTACCTATTTATTATTTTATTTATTTTATTTTACATTTGTTTATCGGGATAGTCCGACTGGATACATGTCCATTTTCAGTGGAGGCCTGGGGAGAAAAGCTTCACATAGAGAAACTTGCATAGATTACACATAAGTTAGCAAACAATTATAAAAACAAAGTGATTATATACAATGGATTAGTAGTGTTCCCTAGTAGGGACTCACAATTCTCATGGACAGACACAATTAAAACATCAGATTGGAAGTGGAGCTTGGTGACGTAGTTACAAGTTATGATAATTACAGAAAATGCTTTCAGTTTATTACTTAATCAGGGTTGGTACATGGGCATAGCCAATTCACTTTGAGATACTGTTTGAGGGTTTTTTTGAAGAGACTTTTGGAGGATTGTACGGTTTTATAGTTTGGTAACAAATTCCAGGTTTTGCCAGCAAAGTTGGCAAACAAGGATTCACCAGCAGAGTTATTAGCTTTGTGGGTTTGGACCAGTAGTTTATTGGCTGACCATAGGGATCTCAGGTTACTATATGGCTTAATAATATTTTTAAGTGAGGGGGTATCCTCAGAGTGGTACAAAATTTTGTCCACCGCTATTAAGAGTTGATTGAATTGAATTAAGCTGGGCAGTTCTAGCCACTCTTTTTGTTTAAGGTTCTGGCAGTGGTAGGTTCTATAGGTGGTGCCAGTGGCGAATCTGGCAATATGATTGTAGCTATGGGACAGCTTACCTAGTTTGGATTTGTTGAGGTCTGAGAGTACAGACGAGGCATATAAAAGAGTAGAGAGTAGGTGTGATTGGGCGATTGCAGTCCTAGCCAGTTAAAAATGTCTTGTTTCTATACAGTGATCCAAGCTTCTTACTGATGGTCTGTATGGTTTTGTTGACCTGTAGGTCAAATTTGAGATTATTGTCTATGATAACCCCCAGCAGTTTGGTATGATGATCTGGGGAAATAGTGGTACCATTGTTAGATGTGATAGAGAATGAAAGTGAGGTAGATCTACTAGTGGGGGAGAAGAGTAGAAGTTTAGTTTTATTAGGGTTCAGAAGTAGCGAGCCAGTTCTCGATAGTGTTAAATATATTTTCGGTTAAGGTTTGCAGTTTGGATGGGGAGGTGGCTGAGCAGATCAAAGTAGAATCATCTGCATATTGAATGCAAGTAGCTTTAGGGATAACAGTGTAAAAGTTGTTGATAAAAATAGTGAAGAGTAGTGGACCTAGTATGGACCCTTGAGGGACACCAAGTGTGAGAGGTAGCTGGCTGGAGAGTTTGCCCTGCCATAGTACCGCCTGTTGTCTACCAGTCAGGTAGGACTGGAACCACTGCATAGCAGGCTTGTTGAGAGAAATAGATTTTAGTGAAAGAATGAGAAGTTCATGGTTGTCTATGTCAAAGGCTTTTGATAGGTCAAGAAAGAGGGCGGAGGTTAGCCTATTGTAATTCCTGTTTTGGTTTATGGCAGTAGTAAAGGAAAGGAGGGCTGAGGTGGTGCTGTTGTATGGCCTGAAACCATGCTGGGAGTTGGATAGTTATTCTGTGTAAGGTATTGCATTAGTTGCTTGTGTACGCATTTCTCCATTATTTTGGCTAGTGGGGAAAGAACGGAAATGGGTCTGTAGTTGGATATGTCTGAGGAGCTGCCACCTTTATGGAGTGGGATGACGTGAGATATTTTCCAGAGGGAGGGGATAGCATTTTTGGATAAGGTTCTGTTGATGAGGACAGGTATGGGATATGCAATGGCATCTGCAGCTATTTGTAGGTACTCTACAGGGAAGAGGTCAGCACTGAGGGTGGTAGGTTTTAGTTTTTTTAGAAGTGTTTTGATAAAACTAGTGGATATTGGATGGAAGCTAAATTTGGGGTGATTATTGAGTAGATTAGGTGTGTGGTTTAAGTTAGAGGGGGTTAGCTGATTTGCTAGGGATTGGATTGTTTCAGTGAAAAAGTTATTAAAGGTGCTAGCTATGGTCTCTGGGGAACTATGAGTGTAGTTAGTCGGGGTTGGGGTGGTGGAATGACCTTGACAAAGTAGTTGATTTAAGCCTGCCCAAAACATTTGAGGGTTGTTATGGTGTTTTTGTAGGAGATTTTGGTAGAAGTTTTTTTTATCCAGTAAAATAGATTTTTTTGTATCATTCTTGAGTTGATGATATTTTAGATGGTCAAATGGGGCTTTAGTTGTTCTCCAGATAGCCCAGGCTCTGTTTCTAGTTTTGATTTTAGCTTTGGTATCTTTTGTGAGCCATGGTGCTGTACTTTATCTAGTTTTTATTGTACGTGCTGGAGCATGGGAATCAAGGATACTTAGGAATTTAGTTTTAAAGTGATCTATGGCCTCCTCTAATGTTAGATTCTTTAGTTTTGACTAGTCAACTGCTTTTAATTCATTTTGGAATATAGCAGCATCAAAGTTTTTCCTGTTTCTAACTGTTTTATATTTGAGCTGGTGAGGGTTTCCTGCCTTATGTTTTATGATATAGGTTAGACAATGGTCGCTGAGGTCATCAGGGAGAGTACCAGCTATATACAGTTAGGGTTGGTTATTATCTAGGATCCAGTCTAGGATACTTTCCCTGTTGGTTGGTTTGTTTATCCTAGTGGGAGAGGTTATGGTCTGTTTAAACCCAGAAAACTTTATATGGGTGAGGGGGTGGGGGGGGGTGGAGGAGCAGGGGGTGCCAGTCTGTGTTAAAGTCACCAAGAACTTGAGGATAGGTAGTGGATAACCAGTAAAGGATATCTTCTAGGTTAGTTAGGTTGTTGCCTGGCAGAATGTATTCCCAGATGATGTTCAAGTGCTTGTTTTGGTTAATCTGTAGCTTGGTTATGAGGACTTCCGCATTATTGAATTGGGGAGGTTGAATGGTGTCTTTTTAACGATTAGAGTATTTTTTTAAAGGACTGCTATCCCACTTTCTTTCCCTGTAGCGCAGTCTAACTGGTGAATATTGTATCCTGGAGGTAGTATCTCATTGTCAGTAGTACTGGGTTTTAGCCAGGTTTCCGTAAGACACATAATGTCTGGGGAGTGGGTTGCTAGGTGGGCATGTAGGTTGGGAATCTTATTGTTAATACTTCTAATATTTAGGTGAAATACTAGGAGGGAACCTGTGGGAGTATACATGGGTAGCTTGACTGTGGGGGTTATGGTAGGGGAGTGGAGGTTATTGGGTGTGGGTGGGCCAGGGTTGGGATGAATGTCTCCATGGGTTATAAGGTTATAGTGACAGGATATTCTGAGCTTTAGGAGTTTGTTTATAAGTTTTATATAGTCTTTGTCTTTAGGATTATGTTTTGTGGCTATACAGGGGTGGTATTTTATAGAGGGTGGTATATTCGGTGTGCTGGGGATGGTAAGGTGTTTGGTGTTATGTGTAAAGTCATGGGTGTCTGTTTGACCATTTGGGTAGTGAATACTACAGTCAAGTGTTTGTTCGTAGGCAGTGAGTTGGTAAAATAGAAACAGCATAGGCATTAGGGTAATTAGTATTTTTTGCTTGTTTGCATTTTGTTAGGGGGGCGGGCCAGATTTTAATGGCTGATTGTGGTAACAGGGTGTAGAAAAATGGGAGAGAAGGAAATGGGTTAAGGGGGGAGGGTTGTTCAATGATGTGTGAGGCGCTGATTGGTACTTAGCAGGAGGGGAGTGGTAAGGGAGTGGCAAGGTCTGGTTTAAATTTAGCACTAGTGGGGTGGGTGGAATTTGGGGGCAGGGAGGAGAGCAGAGTGAGCCCGAGTGCAGTGAGGGTGAGTGGAGCAGGGTTAACACTGATTTTGAGAGTTACCTTGGGCTTTTGGTTTGTATGATTGTATGTAAGCAATATTTTTGGCTGTACTTTAATTTGTTTTATTTTTTTTTATTTTTACACCAATTTGCAGGCTAATTTTAATAGGATCCTAGGGGTAAACTAGCAAATTTAATCAATATGGAGGGAGCCAAATTACTGTGGGGACAGCCTAGAAGCACAACTTTACTAAATTAAAAAAAGTAAATGCTTGGGACTGGAACACTGTGTGAGTGTAAGGCTTATTTAAGGTATTATAGCCCAATCTAGTGGCAATTGGCTGGATCCCTTCACTGTTGTTGTGCATACACCTTTAAGCCTCAACTGTTTACAAAAACTAAATTGTAATTCACCTATTACAATAGAAAAGCTGGAGGGAGTCAGGTTCTTGCTTCCCAGAGGTTTTACTTAGTTAAGATAGCTAGCTTCAATGGAGAAGGGAGAAATTGCGTTATGCAGTTAATCCCAGGTGGGAGTGGGGGGTCATGCAGGAAAGAAACCTGTGCAAACTGAAAAATAAAGGTAAATAAGGCAAAATTAATGCAAAGGTTACAAGAATGTGAAGTGGAGAGCATACAAGGAATAGAAATGGAGAGTATCTGTTACATAACAATGCTTAACTTAAAACATCACTATCACACTGACAAACAGAACAGTCTGCATGACAGTAAGCACTAGGCCACCAATGTTCCCAAGGTGAAATGTATGAAAATGTACAGCCGTATACCTTAAGGCATCTTACTACTGATATCCCTCACAAGTTGTACCAGCCTAGATTATATATGGTGCATATCCCTCCCCCATAGACTGACTTACAGAGACATATAACAGTGTTACATACACTGACCTCTGGACTGCAGAAGGGCACACTTGTTTTGTCCAGCTGTAGCCCACATATATATGGATCCTACCCCACAATATGTGTGGGGACTACAACATCACTGGAATGATAGCAGGAATGGCAGCATGACATAATCACAGGCCACAACATAACAACCTCTTACTGCATGTCATATGGACAAAACCTGGTATATAAGTGGAGGACAAAGGCTGGAACACAGGGCCATATTTGCAATAGTGTTGTTATACACTGAGAAAGTTGCTGGTGTTGCAGGATAGTTTGCAACATACCCTTAGTCAGGAATATGAAGTCAGAAACACAAATGGATGTAGTCATGTACTGATAGCACTCAACAGACAG